>NC_133818.1:17751352-17861352 GCF_043250625.1 Sebastes fasciatus | reverse complement strand
AGCGTAAGGATATGAGCGTCTTTGACGAGGGCCAAATAGTGCTGGCTAGATGACCGGGTCAGAGCATCTCCAGAACTGCAGCTCTTGTGGGATGTTCCCAGTCTGCAGTGGTCAGGACCTACCAGAAGTGGTCCAAGGAAGGAGAACCGGTGAACCGGCGACGGGGTCAGACCCGGGGCTCATTGATGCACGTGGGGAGTGAACGCTGGCCCGTGTTGTCCGATCCAATAGAAGAGCTACTGGAGCTCAAATTTAGGGATGCAACGATACCACTTTTTTCAGACCGAGCACAAGTACTTACATTTGGGTACTCGCTGAAACCGAGTACCGATACGAGTACTTCTCTGTGCCAAAAGACCCTCATTAACATCCAGCTGGAGGGTGTGAGCGACACACGGCAGGCTGGGGAGTCCCGCATACGAGGCAGTGCGCCGCGACCGGCTCTAGGTCGGCTTGGTAAAGGCTCGGGGCGAAGGTGCTTCCCGGGGCCGTGGCCAAAGTGTCACCGGGGCGGACTGTCCTTAGTGCGCCCCAGACGCCCCCACAGCGGCCACAGAGAGGTTAATGTCACGCTTCCGTAAAGTGGTATCGGTGCCGTTGTATCGGAGACGTTTTGCGAGTACGAGTACATGAGCACAGTATCAGACCTGATACCTGATACTGGTATCGGTGCATCCCTACTCAAATTGCTGAAAAAGTTAATGCTGGTTCTGATAGAAGGGTGTCAGAACACACAGTGCATCGCAGTTTGTTGCGTACGGGGCTGCGTAGCCCAAATGTAAGTACTTGTACTTGTACTCGGTCTGAAAAAAATTGGTATCGGTGCATCCCTAGCCTAAAGTAATCAAAAGTAGATGTCAAATTTCCAGGAATCAGCCCATGAAATCAGTGTTTTTAAATCAAGGCCAGAATAACTCCAGAGGTCATGCGCTCAGTAGCTGTGGCCCACCATGTCAGGTATATTTAAATGCTTTGACAATCGAAAAAAAAAAAAAAAATGATCAATTGAAATTCCTAATAACACTGGTTGATTCTACCTTTGAAATGTGAGGATTTTCTTGTTTATTCATATCATTACACATCAGATATTGTGGACTTTTTAACTGTTGGTTTAACAGAATAATCAGCTCTTTTTAAATGCTGCTGCTTGTTTTTGATCATTAAAGGAAAGTTCCAGTTATTACAACCTGACGGACCTCTGCACACTCCGGGGGCCGCTGGCAGCGACTCTGACTCGTAGTCTTGTTTTGGACCGTATATCTAGGGCATCCACATGTGCTTTGCTAACCTGAAGAATAATTGCCATAATTTAACCTTCCAAACACTTGAACACTGTCAGAAGCAGCAACACGAGTGCTGGGATGAGATCAGATGAGTAAAAATAGCTCAGCTGCCTGCTTCGTCTCAGACGGTGCAGAACTCAGAGGAGGGAAACTCTGAGGAAGAACAAGGATGAAGATGAGTCAAGGTGAAACTGACAGCATCTTAAATCTTAAATGTGTTTTAATCTCTGTCCTTTCAGATGGGAACTTCTTTAGATATGTCTTCAAATAAATAGCATGACACATAATGATACAAAAAAAAGTATTCAGTAGTTAATACATCAGCTGTATGAAGCTGTTCATCCACCTGTAGCATTGACAGATGTACGATAATTATTGTATTGTATGATAATTATTGTATTGTACGATAATTATTGTATTGTACAATTATTGTTATGTTTGTACAATAATTATTGTATTGTATGATAATTATTGTACTGTATGATAATTATTGTATTTATACGATTATTATTGTATTTGTACGATAATTATTGTATTGTATGATAATTATTGTATTTGTACGATAATTATTGTATTATATGATAATTATTGATTTGTACGATAATTATTGTATTTGTACGATAATTATTGTATTGTATGATAATTATTGTATTTATACGATTATTATTGTATTTGTACGATAATTATTGTATTGTATGATAATTATTGTATTTTTACGATAATTATTGTATTGTACGATAATTATTGTATTTGTACGATTATTATTGTATTGTACGATTATTATTGTATTGTACTATAATAATGCCAAAAGAGCCATAATGTGAGATCATTTGACCATTTTGACTCCTACTATTGTTGGTTTTAGTCTCATTTTAATTCATTTCCGGAGAGCAAAACATGGATCCTACGTCTGTGTTTACGGGTCTCCTGTCACGTGACCTCCTTCGTGACCTCCGTGATGTTGATGAATATGAACCGTGAGCACGGCTGTCGTTCTCTCTCCCGTCGCACGCCGCTCATTTGAAGAGAGTTTCCATGACAGATAGCTTTCCAGTCGTGCTGTCCTGTTATTTCCTTTTGCAGTAGTAGCCTGTTAGAACCATTGTCAGACTGATGGATTCATTGACACTAAACGGCTGCGTCAGCTTGCTTGCTGATGTGCGCAGATTTGTAGGTATGTCAGAAGTCGATTAAATACGCGCTTTGTAAAATTACACATTTATATGTTCTGCGTCTCTGTAGCTCCTCTCCAGTGGCTCCCTGTGGATTTTTAAAAATGGAAATTAATAACTGTTTGTTTACATTTTAATTTTTATTTATCATTGTTATAGGTCTATGGTACGACGGTACGACGGAGTATTAGGGCCACATTGAGGAAAAATAATAAATCTGAGATTATTATTTCTTTTTTTCTCGTAAAGTTATGACTTTATTCTCAGAATATTTCAACTTTTTTTCTCGGAAAGTTATGACTTTATTCTCGTAATATTACGACTTTGTTTTTCGTAAAGTTATGACTTTATTCTCGTAATATTACTACTTTTTTCTCATAAAGTTATGACTTTATTCTCGTAATATTACTACTTTTTTCTCATAAAGTTATGACTTTATTCTCGTAATATTACTACTTTTTTTCTCGTAAAGTTATGACTTTATTCTGTAAATCTCAGATGTTTTTTCTCTCATTGTGGCCCTAATACTCCGTAGTACATTTACTCTTTGGCCCTCACTGCATTAGACTTACAGTATATACTATATACTTAGACTAGAAGCTGTTTTACCTTCATCACAATGCTCAAATGTTTTGCGGCTTCAGACAGATTTTTTAGTGTTTTTGCCGAAAATGGCTCTTTTGACAGTAAAGCTTGCTGCCCCCTGGTATAGACCATGAATATGAGCAAATCCAAACATTGGAGCTCCACCTTTTGTTTCTAGTTTTACTTGTTAATTAACCTCTCCAAATACGTACCTAATTTAGTCTGTTCATACGATGACTTCAAGGCTCGTGCTGGAACACTCTGAACCCATCAGCTGTCGGTCTGACGGCGGTTCAGCCTCTGGGGGCCACGGCCAACATCTCTGGTGTTCTGGTGTAGCCGGCAGATCTCCGACCGAGACCTCCCCCTCCGTGCGCCTGATTAGACGACGTCTACGACTGCATTGTTTCACTAGACGCCAGTTTACACTCAGTTAACGGTTAAGTTTTTTTTTTTAGCTAATAAAAAGAGAAATCATCGTCAGACGATAACTGCTGGGTACCCAGATATGTTTCAGTCAACGTGTTCTGCCTCTTTACTCTCCACACGGTCTGTTTACCTGCATTCAACTGAAGCCTGCTCCAACCTGCATTCAACTAAAGCCTGCTCCAACCTGATTGGTCAATACCACTCGGACTACAAACGGAAACCTGAACGCTTCTGATGCCCAAATCTTGTCCCGTTGCGCCAGATTCTGCATCCATCAGTTTATAGAGATTAATAACCATGCGACGGAAGCTTCCACATTTAATACAGTTTCTTACATATAGTGTTTCCTCCGACGGTGGCATCACCAGGTTTATAATCTCAGACACCACTGAACTGTTTCTACATGCCGAGTAGATTGACCTGAGCGCCCCTCAGAGAGCACGTTGTGTCCTCGTGGAAAGGTGAAGAAGTCGGAGAGGTGACGCTAACACACTGAAACAGGAACACACTCCCCCGCAAGCTCTGAATAAACATGAGATCTGATTTAGACCTTTAAGACCACGAGCGTTGTGTGTGTGGTTATTATTACTCTCCGTCAGCCTCCGTCACCTCTCCAACCTAATCTGCCTGCTCTGAAAGTGATTCTAGAAAACAGATTAGATGATGGGGCTAACATTATGCTGCATTGTCCTTTTCACGTGCTGAACTGTGCTGAAATATTTACCACTGCAGGACAAACATGCTGTAATCTGAAGAGGTTTTGGGATGGAGGTTTGGTGTTGCTTGGTTTGAAATAGATTTTTTTTTATCCTAGCATCCTCAAGAGGTTTGAAATGCTGACTTTGGGTTTCTAGCCACCCTGTCTCGTCCCTGTCAGGCCCCTAAACTCCCCCATCCTCCATCCCATAAACCCCCACTCTAAAACTGCCTCTTCCCCCTCTGAAAAATATGCAAATGTATGAAAGTAGGTTACAGACACCCCCCCTCCTCCGTCTGCGCTGTGGGATTTGGAAAGAGGAAAGAAACGCTCCAGCCTCCGGTCCGCCGCTGCTCCTCTTCTTCTGCTCACGGCTGGATCACATTCGGACATTGGATTTCCTGACCGCGTGGCCTGGTAGACGTCACAGATAACCAGGGGTGTGTATCGGAGCGAGTCTTAGCAGTGGCTGATGGCTGATGGCTGAAGCTGGAGCGTCCCTCCTGGTTTGCGGAGGACAGTTAAGGTCAACAGGAGAAAGCTCTGAGGATGATGCATTCCCCCCTGCAGCTCCGGCACGAGGAGACTGCTGCTGCCTCAGTGCTGCTCGTACACATGCACATGGTAGATTTTTATTAAACTTCAAGCTTTCAGTCCGTCACTGTCATCCACGCTGTATGATCCCTGATGGGAGCTAGTGCTAGTGTGTTTTCCTGACAGCTTTGTTATATTGAACTGTCTCCTCAGTTGTTTTTAATGTAAAGACCTGATGATTCAGAGGATACATTAGGACTCAGTTAGGGCTGCACCGATACCACTTTTTTTCAGACCGAGTACAAGTACTTACATTTGGGTACTCGCCGATACCGAGTACCGACACGAGTACTTCTCTGTGCCAAAAGACCCTCGTTAATAGCCAGCTGGAGGGTGTGAGCGACACACGGCAGGCTGGGGAGTCCCACATACGAGGCGGTGCGCCGGGACCGGCTCTAGGTCGGCTTGGAAAGGCTCGGGGCGAAGGTGCTTCCCGGAGCCGTGGCCAAAGTGCTCACTGCGCCCTTTCTACCCGCCGGGGAGGGACGGTATCGGTGCCGTTGTACCGGAGCCGTTTAGCGAGTACAAGTACATGAGCACAGTATCGGACCTCGATCATCCCTAGACTCAGTCTCAGGACCACCATATTTCACCGGCCACGACCACGTACAGTAGTTATAGGTGGCAAAACTTACTTTAACCGTAGAGGTGGCCGTCTGGCAGATGGGAATCATTTTGGAAGCTACTGGTCGGTTGGGTTCAGAAGGTAGAGAGGGATGTTCATGTGGTCCTATACCTGGATCCAGCTGTGCTGCATTTTGCAGTCAAAGGACCTGTTTTGTCGTTTATGTCGTGACAAACCGTAAACAACGCAGCCTCCTCATTCATTTCAACTGTCAGGTTTCCATCCAAATTTAGCACAAATTTCCATAAAATCTACAACAGATTTATTGTGAATGATTGCATGTTTCCATCCACCACTGTTAATTGATTATTAGGAGTTGGTTTATGGTAGGGATGTTAGTAATTAACCGTTAACCGACATTAAGCATTTTAACCGATTAACGCTATCGGATAAAACGGTTAAAAGAAATGTTAATAATTAATTAAAAAGCTGAGAAAAACTCGTCATTTAAAGGAGAAAAGCTGGCCCACCTTAAGAGAGTCTGAGCCGGAGTTACAGATACAGGAAGTTGGCTCGGGTCTTGAGCTCGCTTGAGCGGAGGAGTTGTAGCCTCGTAGCATTTATTCACCGACAAATAAACTGTACACACACTGCTAATGCACAAATTGAAAATGTGCATTAAAATGTTCATAGAAATGCACTTAATGAGGCTCCAACAACAATACGTAGTCGTCCAGCTAAAAAGTTGACCCAGCACTGTAGATAATACAATGAAGAAATGCTCGTTATTGTGTCTGGTAACGCGCAAAGATGTTCAAATCAATACAGTACATGCAATACAGTATCTACTCATAGTGACTACGGCGTCATCTTCAGGTTCATACTTTTATTTATATACATATACTGTAGAAATATTGGTGGCGCTTTCTATATAAATATAGCTATAAACACTAAATAAATATTAATAATGCATTATAACAATAATCATAAAGCATTGAAAGCAGTTTATAATGACTTATATAGTTTATATCTATATCTATACTATAATAGGGCTTACCTGAATGCTTTGAAGCTCCGACTGTTGCCATGGTAATCGACCTCCAGATCAGAATGCTTCGGGGGGGGGTTTTATATAAAAGTAAAAATGTAATAATAAAGTATATATCCCAAATTAGCCCATGAAATAAGGAATAATCCCACATTATTCATATTCAGCATGAATTATTATGAGTTATTCTCGGACAGATATGGCTGTTTGTTGTGTGTAGAGGGGTGTGTGTGTGTGTGTGTGTGTGTGTGTGTAGCGGCACTGAAACGGGGGAGATGGAGACAGACAGAAGAAGAACATGTCAGCCTGCTACGCTGCACCACGAAGCTTCAAATACCTGAATGTTTCTCACTGAAGCTTTGCAGCCCAGTAAATGTCTGCACCTGCAACCTTCACCTCACAGAGAGCTAGAGGTCAGACCAGCCCATAGACGTCAGACCAGCCCATAGACGTCAGACCAGCCCATAGTCATGGTCCATGTTGGGTCACCCAGGGCTCCAGGATATCCCCACTAGGAGCGGTTCCCTACTCTACTATCTTCATTTACTCAGCTCAGTGATGTCAGCTGAGACTCTGTATTTCAGGAGGGATTTTCACCCTAACAGACATCACAAAGGCTTTTCTTTAGCTTGATTAAACTGAATGAAGTCATTCAGTGAGATGCTGTGACACCCTGAAGGATTCTGAGCTGCGTCTCCGTAGATCATCGTGTAATCGTTGAATATTATCATGTACTGACTGCGCTGTTTCCTCCTGTATGTTGGGGTACAGGAATGTGCTTCTTCCTAATAACAAGCTCCTTCAGCGGTGATGAATGTAGGGATGCACAGCAGAGTGGGAGGACAGGGAGCAGTGGAGGAGGAAGGAGTGCTCAGTGTAGAGATGTAGAGTCCAGCTGCTCCACCTACAGGCCGCTCACGGGAACCTCAGCTGCTTCAGATGTAGATGTTTTACTGAATCATTATGTGTTAACGGGCTGAAGCCTTTTCAATGAATACATAATCAATCAAACTGCATTGTGTCCATATCAGAGGTGGCCGACCTGATTTGAGAATCACATTTTCACCAGCTAAACTTATTTTTATATATAGCTATATGTCTTTTTGTTTGCACAAATGCATATTAATATTAGGTCTGTGAGCTGCAATTTCATCATAAATATCATTACGTGTTTTCTTTATTTCAGAGCACAATATTGGTGAAGTCCTTCCAGACCCTGAAGAAGACATAAACCAGGTTGGTTGACCCTCTGACTCTATATTTATGTTTTAATATTAAAGAGGCAGATGAGTAGAGTGTTCCTACAGAGGCAGGGACCTCAGACGGTGGCAGAGAGAAAAGAACGGTCAAAGTTGAAGCAGCAGACTTTTAGTCTGGATCCTACATTTCCCATAATGCATCTTTTTCTTAAATCCTCTGCCTAACAAATATCCACATCTTTCAAACTTCATCAAGTGTGGGACGCCGGGGTTTCAGTTCTAAATGTGCCTCATCATCACTATGACATCATAAGGTTATTTCCTCCGACTTGACAAAGCATCATTAGGCTCGTTGGAGATGAGCATGACCTGCATAGAAGCGATCATCGGCAATCACCGCGCAATGCATGCCGGTAAGATTTGTGTCCGACTTTATGCCGACTCGCTCTGACGTCGTGCAAACGTGGGCAACGATGAGGCGGCCGCAGTTTTTAGAGCCAGGCGCCGTAGCTGCTCTCCGCTGACTGCAAGACCCAGGGCATTATGGGAAACGCCTGGCTCGCGCCTGATCAAAGAGCTGATTGGCTCTTAGTTTTCACAGCAAACACCACGTGTTGTAGAAAGTCACAACTCTCTGTGTAATTGTAATATTTAACGCTAGATTGTATTAGCTTCATGTTGTGCAATAAAGGTTTCATCTGTTAACAAACATCTTGTGTGGTTGATAATAATAATTACTATAATAATGAAGGGTATTTATATAACACTTATCAAAACAGGGTGGACATAAAAATAATAAAGGATAGAATCCAATGCCAGATACACGCACATTTCCACATAGATTTACAAACAAATATAAATAAATCCCAATGTGATCTGAAAACTATAAGTGGCCTACAGATCGGATCTAACAGGAAGTCACTTTTTCTGTGACTTCCTGTAAATTTTTTGAAGGCTGCAGGAAACGGCTGGAAACTGTCCGACTTGACTGCAGCTTTTAGTCTCGGCCCCCCGCTGCCGCCGCCTGATCTCCTCTACTTTCCAGGCGAGGCGCAGTTCATCTCCAACGAGCCTATGGATGCTATTGATATTGAGGATGTTGAGGATGTTGATGATATTGATGATATCGAGGATATTGATGATATTGAAGATGTTGAGGATATTGGTGATATTGAGGATGTTGTTGATGTCGATTAGGATATTCATGATGATGATGACCTTGTTGGCGCTGTTGATAATGTTAATGATGTCGATGACAAAAAAAATAAAAGTCTGCTTCTATCGACCATGTGCGTTGCCTCTGTGCACGGCCTGTCGGCACCATGTGTCTGATCACACTTGAAGCTGTTGTTGCCTCTTACTCACGTTGTTCCCTCCTATCTAGATCCTTGCTTGTGTTGTAGGAACTCTCAGATGTACGTCGCTTTGAACTAGGGATGTTAATAATTAACGTTTTTTTTCTCCAAAATTAGCATCCGTACTTTGGACTTAAGCGTCTGCTAAATGAAATTGTAGAATTGTAGACAACAGAGCCACAGCAGACGGTATAGAGCTGTGATGAGAAGGAGCTTGTTAAGGTGTTAATGTAGTCTGTGGAGGGTCTGGTACCCAGAGAGGGCCATCTGAAGGCCCATCAGGTCTCCGGCCTATCACAGCCTCTCTGGTTAGTGAGGATCCAGTAGATCTTTACTCTATTTTACGTTGCCACAGAGGGAAAAGCACGGGTGTAACTAATAATGATGCTGATGGACTCTGTTAATCACATTAGTTCCTCCTGGGCCTCTGTTCCAAATATCTGCTGTGTGTTTCCCCATTATAGTTTAACATTCATTTCTCTGCTCATCATCATTATACCTGGGTAATGAAGAAACAGTGTGTGGTGTTGTAGTTCCAGCATAGCCCACCAGGGGGCAGTGCTGACCTTCAAACTGTCGTAGCAACACTGTAGTTTCCTTTGAACATTGAGTGAATGCATTGAATGAATAGAATACCATTAATTCATATTGTACAGATATGCACAGAAGAGTTGTGGTGATGATATATTAGCAGGACAATCCTAACCAGCCCTTTAGCTCTTCACACTCTTCACCCTTCATGTTCAACTCACAATGTTACACACAAATCTGATATTATACAACTTCAGAATTCACAGTTGAAATTAAAGGTCCCATATCGTGCTCATTTTCAGTTTCATACTTGTATTTTGTGTTTCTACTAGAACATGTTTATATGCTGTAATGTTCAAAAAAACGTATTTTCCTCGTACTGTCTGCTTGAATATACCTGTATTTACCCTCTGTTTGAAACGCTCCGTTTTAGTGCATTTGCCACAGAATTGCGTTGCCTGGCAACAGTCTGGGTCCATGTTTACTTCCTGTCAGCTGATGTCATTCCCATACACTGCAACAAGGAATAAACTGGGACACATTTAGTATGTATAAAACCGTGTAATGGTCTAAATATTGTATATTTGTGACATCACAAATGGACAGAAATCCTAACGGCTTGTTTCAAACGCACAATTTCTGAATACAGGCTGTGTGTATTTTTCCGTATATTGAGCGCTTCGATACTTTCACAGTATACAGAACTTAAACCTGCTTTATAATATAAAAGACATGAAAATCAAACTTTTTACAATATGGGACCTTTAAAGCAGGTGGACAGATAAAACATTCTCAGGTTTATATTAATCTAATTATTATTTTATGGGGTATATGGGCAGTGCTGTCTTCTTCCACACTACCACTAGGAGTCACCCAGCTCTAGCTGAAATTATTTTCTCAGACTTTTGTCTGTGGTGGAGGGCACCACTAGTTATAGTTGCCTAGTATCACTACATATTCTGCATGTTTTCTTCCTCCATCCAATGATCTATCAGGGTAACCTGTTCCCATTCACTGCTCCTACTTACACTTCTGAAAAGTAATACTAATTCGTATATAACCCAGGTAATGGTGAGCCAGGACGTCAGGGCTGTCTCAGTCAGGTGACGTAGTATAAAGAGAGACAAAGTCCTCGTAGGGAGGATGGACGGGTCTAACAAACACAGGACTTTCACCTCTGTTTGTGTCCTATGTGAAACCAAAAGTCACTTATTTTACTGTACTTTAGTTACATATACTTAACTAATGCCACGTACACAAGTTACAAACATAGGCTACTTATTTTAACCCAAACCATGATCTTAAACCTAACCAAGGAGTTTTGTTGCCTAAACCTAAAGTTTTTGTTTCAATCCTCAACATTAGGTTAAGGCAACAACACTGCAACTTCTTTAGGTTTAGGCAACAAAACTACAACTTATTTAGGTTTAGGGAATAAAACTACAACTTCTTAAGGTTTAGGCAACAAAACTACAACTTCTTTTGGTTTAGGCAACAAAACTACAACTTCTTTAGATTTATGCAACAAAACTGAAACTTCTTTAGGTTTAGGGAATAAAACTACAACTTCTTTAGGTTTAGGCAACAAAACTACAACTTCTTTAGGTTTAGGGAATAAAACTACAACTTCTTTAGGTTTAGGCAACAAAACTACAACTTCTTTAGGTTTATACAACAAAATTACAACTCCTTTTAGGTTTAAAACTATAACTCCTTTAGGTTTAAAATTACAACTCCTTTAGGTTTAAAACTATAACTCATTTAGGTTTAAAGCTACAACTCCTTTAGGTTTAGGAAACAAAAAAAACACAATTAAGTTTAGGGGAAAACACTCCGTTTTGGGTTCATATACTACAAACACAAAGTTGGTTTCACCCTGTCAATACTACAGTGTCTGACTTCCTTTTCTGCTCCTGTCATAATTACTACGGTCGCTAGAGGTCACTGTCGTCTTCTTCTTTCGGTGATCTACCATGTGAATAGATGATAAAACCTACTAATGGGTGTAGTAGGTCCCTTCTGACCCACATGTATGGGGCTTACAGGGTCTGATAACGCCTATTTAATAGCCTGACAACAGTGTAATCGGCTGTTCCTGTAATGGTGTTTAGCACTTTTACAGTTACTGTCTCATGTAGTGTCAGGTGCATATTCAAAAGGTCCTTTCTGGTATTTTTTCAAGAGCGCTTTTATGCCAAGTTGTGGATCAGAGAGTAGGGGGGGGAGCCAGAGGAGGAGAGCAGGAGGTGTCCCAGCCCATCTATGTGACAGCAGCTCTGTGGCTGCTTCATGTGCTCGGCTGACTGCCGCTCCCCTCCCCTCCCCTTCCCTCCCATCCCCTCCCCTTCCCTCCCATCCCCTCCCTCCTCTGTCTAAAGTTGTCCAGGCACACTGTGTGTCAGTCCTCAGCATTAGGCTGGGGGAGTGAGGAGCACATCGGAGCCTGCAGGGTAGCTGAGGGGGACAGATTAGAGCGAGTGAGGCCGAGCCATGGCTCTGCTGCTGGACAGCTCCCCCCCGACAGCAGCCTACTACTGCCTGGTCCGCCGCAGGTGCAGGAGGAGGAGGAAGAAACGCTCCGAGCGCAAAGGTACACCTCCGTCCTCTGCCTGCTGCTCTATACTCCGTCTACTCTGTCTGTCTGTGTGTGTTAGAGGACCTACAACAGGGAGTTTGGAGCAGCGCTGCTGTTCAGAGGACTGTGTTGGTGTTGTTCATGGACTGGATTGGTTGATTGTCATCATGGAAGGTCAGATGAAGCTACTTGTTGTCCTGATGACTCCATGTGCTCTACGTAGATGTGCTGGTTAGAACAAGACACAACTCTGAAGGATCTCACATTTAACTTTTTTCTTTTTTCTTTGAGCTCTATAGGCATCATCTTTCTTTATGGAAATAGCACAAAATATAATAGATTTCAAGTGTAAATTCTGCTGGATTCTTGTGGTGAATAACATGTTTTAATCCAAACTTGATGTACTGAAGGTCTTAAGATGTCTTCTGAAACATCAGAACTTAAAAACAAAGAGGGCTAAAGAATGCACTTTTAATATTCTGTCAGTTATTTCTTCATACCAGAACAAGATCTTGATCACTATGTTAGTACGTAACTTACTGCAAGGAGTCAAATAACAAAGAGGAATCCAAAAATCTGTCCTCAGAATTGAAAATAAAATAATACGAGAGCCTGACAGATGCTGGAATTTTGAGACATTATCAGTATTTTAGAGATTAAAATTATGATAACATGAACACATAAGGTTGACATTTTTTTAAACGGACCTTCTCAGAAACCCCCCCCCAAAAAACTCGGCTGAGATGTCCATTCACAGTAAACGTGGACTTTCAACAATCTCTGTGAATTTCTCTCCATTTAAATTAAATAAAAGTTCTTTTAATGGACAAGAGCGACGCATGAAACATTAAATATTTGACATATGAAATGTCATTTTTAAAGATAAACAAATGCAATGAAAATGCTGCTATAGCCGTATAAAACCAACAAAAAGTAATTTCATCTGCAGTTTTAGTAGAAGAAGATCAGACCTGCTCAGCTGTGTGGTGGGACACGTTCTATCAGCATCACCCTGAATTTACCTCATTACTGACATTCATTGTATAAAAGATATATTATACTGATATTGTTTTCATACTGTTTATAATCAGAAGAGTTTGTGTTCAGTAATAATAACAATACCACCTTTATCATTAATATTCAACCAACAGCAGCACTAAACGATGAACTGGAGGCACCAGGAGCTGCTCAGCTCTCCCTGTGAGCTGCTCCTTGGTTTAACAGGAGTTTGAGTGCACTGTAATGGGGGCATACTAACAGTATAAGACAGGGGTCAGCAACCTGTGTCTCTGTAGCTCCTCTCCAGCGGCTCCCTGTGGATTTTTAAAAATGGAAATGAATAACTGTTTTTGTTTACATTTTCATTTTTATTTATCATTGTTGTAGGTCTACGACGGTATGACGGAGTATTAGGGCCACATTGAGGGAAAAAAATAAATTGAAGATCTGAGATAGTTATGACTTTATTCTCGTAATATTAAGACTTTTTTCTCGTAAAGTTACGACTTTATTCTCGTAATATTACAAACTTTTTACTCCTAAAGTTACGACTTTATTCTCGTAATATTACGACTATTTTTCTCGTAAAGTTACGACTTTATTCTCGTAATATTACAAACTTTTTACTCCTAAAGTTACGACTTTATTCTCGTAATATTACGACTTTATTCTGTAAATCTCAGATGTTTTTCCCCTCAATGTGGCCCTAATACTCTGTAGTACATTGTCTCTTTGGCCCTCACTGCATTAGACTTATATTCTATATACTTAGACTATAAACTGTGTTACCTTCATCACAATGCTCAAATGTTTTGCAGCTCCAGACAGATTTTTTTTTTTGCCTAAAATGGCTCTTTTGATAGTAAAGGTTGCTGACCCCTGGTATAAGACCTCACAATTAGGCCTACACATGGACACGACTACGTTATCGACCTATTGTACAATAATAATAATTATTGTACAATAACGATTACTTCCAAAGTGAACTCCAGAAATCGATTCACAATTCTAAACCTCTCTTCTCTAGCTGAGAATGTGATTAGTATTGGTTCTGGATGTGTGTCCCCCCCCCGCCACCCAAACAAAATCACGTTCCCATTAAACTAAACTACAGAACCAACATACGTTTGGAGGAAAACGAGGATTAAAGTCGCAGTTTGAGACAGTTTTAAACACGTGATTAATGTTGTAGATGGAAACAAAACACTTGGATATATTCAGATAACCAAACTACTGTGTATTTTGTGTACTTGTGTACTTCACGGTTTAAGCAATTAATCGATAAGTCGATAAACAGACGATTAATTGGCAACTATTGTGATCGTTTCAATCATATGTAATACAAAAACATTTCATGGTTTCAGCTTCACAGATGAGGATGAGCTGATTCCTTTTAGTTATTTTAATAATTCAGATGTATGTTTTAATAATGTTGAGGTTTGAACTGGACAAAACAGACATTATCAGCAGATTAATGAAAATAATCATGAGTTTAATAGTTGAAAAGGAGCTCAACCAACTACAACAGTTAAATCCTGCTTTTACATGAATGCATGAGTAATAATAATCTACTGATAGAACATAGAATAACAGTCACAGGGGACACTTTTACTTTTAATACTTCATACTTTTACTGCAGGATTTTGACTGTGTTTAACAGAGTGTCTTTACACTGGCATTAGTACCTTTATTTCAGTAAAGCATCTGAATACTTCCTCCACCACGTGTATATATAATTACGACGGAGTATTAGGGCCTCATTGAGGAAAAAAAAAGATCGGAGATTCCGAGAATAAAGTCGTAATATTACAAGAATAAAGTCAGAAATGTAGAGAAAAAAGTGGTAGTATTATGAGAATAAAGTGATAATATTATAAAGTAGTAATTGTACGTGTTATTTTAGAGGGGAAATAGTGTGAAAATGAGGAACGTGGAGCAGCTTGTGAAGTTCTACTTTAGTTTAGGTTTCACTAATAACCAAATCCTTCATCTTTTGGCTCATCAGCAGCACATTATCATCAGCATCAGGACCTGGAAAAGATTGTGAAAGAAACTGAGTTTATTCTGAAGAAAGAACCACACAGACCTGATGGAGGAACTGGCTCTATAGAGGAGGAGGAGATGACCTTTACTATCATAAAGTTATGACTTTATTCTCCTAATATTACGACTTTTACTATCCTAAAGTTATGACTTTACTCTCCTAATATTACGACTTTATTTATCCTAAAGTTATGACTTAATTCTCGTAATATTACGACTTTTTTCTAGTAAAGTAATGACTTAATTCTTGTAATATTACGACTTTTTTTCTCGTAAAGTTATGACTTAATTCTCGTAATATTACAACTTTTTTTCTCCTAAAGATATGACTTTATTCTCGTAATAGTACGACTTTGTTTCTTGTAAAGTTATGACTTTATTCTCAAAATTTCAGTTTTTTTCCCCCTCAGTGTGGCCCTGATACTGTTTCGTATATAATAATATAAATAATATATAGAGTCATTAAGACTGTTTGTTCTTTCTGGATGAATTACCTCTCTCATGACAGATGTTGAGTTGTGTTTGACTTCAGCTCAGAGGTGTGTCCCTGCCTCTCCTCACACTGTTGGTATCGTCTAACTGTGCCAGACGTGTCAATGAATCCTTAATAAGAAAACACTCTGCAGAAGCGTTTACTTCCTCTCTCAGTAAATGTCAGACATGTATATATTTAGTGTTTGTTGTAGCTTGCTTCTGAGGCAAAGAGCAGAACTACAGATCCGCTCAACTCCGTCCCGTCCTGCTTCGTTTGCTCCGTGCACGATCGCAAACCTCTGCTAATATTTTCACTAGCTGCTGAAGTCAAGTGCACTTAATCCTCACATTAATTCACATCCCAGCTATCGCAACAAAAAGCCACAGCAGCAGTGATTTTTCATCTTTTTATCCCACTCGGGAGAATTGAATTTGAACTGTTATTCATGGAGAGTGTGGTAAACAGTACTAATGTGTAAAAAGACGGGAGCCATTGTACATACTTTGCATGCGGGGCGGGTGTGAGAAGCCCATCATTTTCGTGTCCCTGCTAAGCGGGGTGTTGTGAGATGAACTGAAGTGTGAGTTTAATCTACTGGGAGCAAAAGTGAATTCCAGACGAGGTATAAGCCGATGTGCTCTGTGAGGCGTGTACGGCACGCCGCCGCTAAGGGATGTGTCTGTCGGCCCAAAACCGCAGCCGCAGATCTGTGTCTGGCAAACAGCCGGCGCTCTGTGATGTGGAGGAGTTGATAGAGCACCCCAGCTCCCCTCCTCCCTGCAGCCAGGTCGGCCTGAAGCTCTGCTGATAACCCGACTCTCCTCAGGGCTCAGGGCTGTGAGTCCGTCACACAGGTAGAGAACCGCAGCATGAAGGGCACACTCATCTAGCACTTCTACGTTGACTATGTTGACTTTTAATCTAAGCCAGATTCAATGCAAGATTTGTAATAGGGATGCACCGGTACCAGTCCCGGTGGGGAGTGCTGTAAAGCTGCGGCCGCGAGCCACCTTCGCCCCGAGCCTTTCCAAGCCGACCTAGAGCCGGTGGCGGTGCACCGCCTCGTATGTGGGACTCCACCAGCCGTCCGTGTGTCGCTCACACCCTCCAGCTGGCTGTTAACGAGGGTCTTTAGGCACAGAGAAGTACTCGTATCGGTACTCGGTATCAGCGAGTACCCAAATGTAAGTTCTTGTACTCGGTCTGAAAAAAAGTGGTATGGGTGCATCCCTGCTGTTACTACTCCTGTACAGCGCTGCAAGAAGGAATCAGATCATTAAAGGTTTAAAGGTTAACTTCACTATTTTTCACCCTGGACCCTGTTGCCACATGTTTTTGTGTCTAAGTGACTACTACGTCTCATCCACGTTGTGGAAATCATCTAAATATTCAGCCGTGATATTGAAAATCTTTTAGATAACACTAAGCTACGCTTTCTGTCCTCCAACACAACAAACTCTGACAACACCGCCACTCCTCTCTCCACCTCTCACTCACATTTCCACTGTTTCCACCATCTTCAGTAACAAGTCACATGACACAATAATCTGTCTATATTCTGTTCAAATGCTGCTGTAGATGCTTTAGTTTTGTGGCTTATCTTTGGTCCATAAATCAGCATCCATGTGACCATGTGTCCTTTAAGGAGCGTAGACGCGATAGGAAAGTGATTATTATTCCTGGAAACACACTACTTCATTAATGTGCTATACCTGTGAAAGCTGGAGCCAGCTGAGAGCACAGACAGTAACTGTGAGGCGTGCACAGACATCCGCTTCTTGTTAGGCATCAGTAGACAGCACCAACCTTCCACCCTCCACCTCCTCCACCTGCCTGTCCATCAGCTCCTGCTCTCGCTAATCCTGATGCCATGGGGTGTGAAATTCAACATCAGCCCTGAGCCGTCTCTCTCTGGGAGATAGCGGAGGACCCGGCCCGGCCTTGACTGGGGTGAAGAGAACAGTGATAGCCATCTGTTGTGCACGGCGAGGCCAGTGATGCAGAGACAATGGGGTGGAGGAGGGTCAGCGACTGCGAGGGGAAACCTGGAATCTCTCACGCCAACCTTCTGACACCTTCTGGAAAATGAAAAAGTCATTTGAGCTCGAACAAAGTTGAAGCCTGTCACCTCAGATCACTTGGTCAGAGGTTGAACCGGTGACTACAAGGTCAGGAACTCGAGAGTGGTCACATAAGATCTCTTTAAGTTGTTTCTGAATATGAACAGCTGCATTTCACACGACTTTCAGATCAGTTTTTTAAACCTCTCTGAAACTTCCAAAGCTCTCGTCTCTTCCCCTCAGCTCTCTACATATCTGCTCTACAATATTGTTATTTATGGAGTATCCCTTAAAAGGGATGCAACAAATCCATTGTTGCCTCTCAAGTAGCTTATCAGACTGTTAACAATAACAGGTGAACAGAAGAGGAAGTCTTGGCCCAGATATCTGCTGGCTCAAGACTCCGGGAAGAGCGCCGGTCGTTGATCCCAACTTTCATAGTGGCCAAACGGCAGTACTGCAACTTCCGTGTCCGTCACGTGATGCCATTGGACCCCAAAAGACTTTTCCCCATAGACTTACATTGGGAAAGAGACGTCTGTAACTCAGCGGACAATTTATTTTGCGGTGAATCAACTTCCCAGTATGAACACTCTAATAGTCCTTATTTAAAAAATTAAGTTTTAAAGTTGTAAAACGCACTAATAGCGGAATCCAGAGTTATTTCCCTTCCTTCGTTCATTTAAATGAGACCCAGACCGAGGCTGGAGCGCAAGCCATGGCGCATGTTCCATGTGCCCAAGATCCGGGTACTTTTCCAGACGGAAGTTGAGCCATTTAGGCCTCATGCGCCACTGAGGCACTTTCATAGGACTGAACGGGGCCCCGCCTCCAACGCTGGATCCAGTTCTCTTCATACATCCATCTGCTGGCTACACCAGAACACCAGAGATGTTAGCCGTTGCCCCCAGAGGCTGAACCACTGTCAGACCGACAGCTGATGGGTTCCCAGGTTGTTTTGAGCCAAGCTACTGTAGGTCACGGAAAGTAAAAGCTCATTGCTCCTAAAACCAAAAGGATATCTCATTTCTGGTTTCAGCACATGTTAAATACTTCTTCTTGTTTCATTTATGTAATTGTAGCCCCTCGTCTAGCAGAGAAAACAACCTTAGGGCCATAAACTCCTCAATTGAGCAAGAACAAGAAAATGAAGGCTAAAAACCATTTATTTTCCATTTACCAAGCCAGAATAGTAAAGTTACCCCTGTAAGGAGATGTAGTCCTATGGGAAGACATTCCTGCTCTACTGGTTCCTCAGCATGCATGGCTCCGTGTCCCAGTTGGCCACCACGAGCAGAGCCTCCACAAGCATGTAGTCTGCAGCAATGTTCAGGCCCAGGAGGCCCAGGAGGCCCGGCTACCTGTGATAGCGTTAAATGAAAATGAGAGAGTGTGCCAGGGGAAAAGTGGGAGGGGGGGAGGGGAGGGGGAGAAGAGAGTCCTGAGGCTGACAGGGAAATATCTCACTGCAACATGTCAGCATTCACAGCTGCAGTCTCAATTACAGAAAGCTTATAAAATACCAGCGTTTTAGTAGTGTAGGTCTAGAAGGGAGGATTTTACCATTTTACCTAGGGATGCACCGATACCAGTATCGGGGTCTGATACTGTGCTCATGTACTCGTACTCGCAAAATGGCTCCGATACAACGGCACCGATACCACTTTACTGCAGTGTGACGCTCCACCTCCCCGACAGTGCGGGGCGAGACGGGCCGGTGGTGCACCCGACCCCGCGGGGCCAGGATCCCGCTTCAGGCGGCGCGCTCCGGCCCTCACTTTCATTGCGCCACAGGGTTTTGCTTGCACCCTCTGACTCTGCATGTGTTAGATTCCTTTGTCTGTTTTTCAAGACGGGTCGGGCGGGTTGCAGACATTGCTATAGACCCCTGGCGCGTTCCCCTGGGCACGACGCGGTTGGGGCGTACTAAGGACAGTCCGCTCCGGTGACACTGTGGCCACGGCCCTGGGAAGCACCTTCGCCCCGAGCCTTTCCGAGCCGACCTAGAGCCGGTGGCGGCGCACCGCCTCGTATGCGGGACTCCCCAGCCTGCCGTGTGTCGCTCACACCCTCCAGCTGGTTGTTAACGAGGGTCTTTTGGCACAGAGAAGTACTCGTATCGGTACTTGGTATCGGCGAGTACCCAAATGTAAGTACTTGTACTTGTACTTGTACTCGGTCTGAAAAAAGTGGTATCAGTGCATCCCTAATTTTATCCATCCATGAGGGATGTGCTCAACGTTTTTGTTTTGCAGTTATGCATATTTGATCCCTTCCTTTGTATCCAGAAAGGAGCATTGTGTTGGTCCTGTTGAATTAAAGTATATTTGCACCCTGTGACTCTGTCAAGATTAGGTCAGCTTGGCCGAGTGGGAAAGAACATGGAAAAACAGAAATGGTGAAAAGCTGTCTTAAAAAGAGCAGAGAGGCCCAATCGCTGTGTTTAGAAATGCTTAAGTAATTGGGTTTCTGTCAGCTATGTGATGCATTAAATGTCATGTTTCTGTAATCATGGTGAGGAACTGAGAGGAAACCCAACTATGCCTTCTGGAGAATAATGATTCCTATGGATAAATACATGCGAGGGAGTTTCTAATTGGCTTTTTACATTTTTACAAGACTTCAGACGGGGAAGCGACAGTCGAGAGATTATTACATGTAAAATAATTTCATTCTGTTTTACACTAAATAGAAGTAGGTCCATTTTGCACAGCTAAACATTGAATTGACTCTCAGAGAAATATTTATAGTGCTAACTTCCAGGTAGCATCCACCTCAGATGACCTTGAGCTGTATTTCATAAATGAGTCCTGTGGTTGTTGGCCCCGAGGCTTCATTCACAATACGCTACCCAAGCATTCTCTCTCCCCGTGGAAGCAGATAATCCACTTAATTGCTTTACCTTCAGGACAGCTGGCTCTTCTCCTTGGCACCCAGTGGAGAGGGCACTACAGCGGTTCGCTGTCAGCAGCACAAATATCTCTGGGATGGGGGGGGTGGTGGTCTGCATGGAAGCCCTGTTGGTTAAGTGAGTCGCATTAGCGTGTTGAATTGATACAGCGTTCACCCTGCCCCCTCCAGCTACTGCCAGGGCCACGCAGTAAATTAAAGCCGTCATAAAGATTTCACAGAGCCGCTGTGAAAATGTTAGAGAGGTGGCTGAAGCCTGCGAGTGTCCTCGGGAAGCAGGGACGAGTTCCTTCATGCTGTAGTCAACACAGCTGAATGAGACGACAGTGAATACCAACGGTTCTCTACAGAGACACATGAAGGGAACATCTTCTTCTATTAGGAACCCTTTTTGGAAGAAAGAGTTCTTAAAGGATTGTTGAAAGCATGGAAAAGATCCTCCCAGTCACACCCCCAAAAACCTGTGACTGAGAGTTCTGATTGTTGTGGGTTGTGCTGCACCACATCAGCCTCGGCCCTTTAGGGTTTTCACAAGGAACCCTGTGTGGGTTCTAGATGAAACCCTTGGAATATAAAGGATTCTTGGTAGAACCTCCTAGGTGGGTTCTAGATGAAACCCTTGGGATATAAAAGGATTCTTGGTAGAACCCCCTGGTTGGGTTCTATATGAAACCCTTGGAATATAAAAGGATTCTTGGTAGAACCCCCTGGGTGGGTTTTAGATGAAACCCTTGGAATATAAAACGGTTCTTGGTAGAACCTCCTAGGTGGGTTCTAGATGAAACCCTTGGGATATAAAAGGATTCTTGGTAGAACCCCCTGGTTGGGTTCTATATGAAACCCTTGGAATATAAAAGGATTCTTGGTAGAACCCCCTGGGTGGGTTCTAGATGAAACCCTTGGGATATAAAAGGATTCTTGGTAGAACCCCCTGGTTGGGTTCTATATGAAACCCTTGGAATATAAAAGGATTCTTGGTAGAACCCCCTGGGTGGGTTCTAGATGAAACCCATGGAATATAAAAGGGTTCTTGGTAGAACCTCCTAGGTGGGTTCTAGATGAAACCCTTGGAATATAAAGGATTCTTGGTAAAAAAAACAACCTGGGTGGGTTCTAGATGAAACCCTTGGGATGTAAAAGGATTCTTGGTAGAACCCCCTGGGTGGGTTCTAGATGAAACTCTTGGAATATAAAAGGATTCTTGGTAGAACCCCCTGGGTGGGTTCTAGATGAAACCCTTGGAATATAAAACAGTTCTTGGTAGAACCCTCTGGGTGGCTTCTAGATGAAACCCTTGGAATATAAAAGGATTCTTGGTAGAACCCCCTGGGTGGGTTCTAGATGAAGCCCTTGGAATATAAAAGGATTCTTGGTAGAACCCCCTAGGTTGGTTCTAGTTAGCACCTTTCTGTGTGGTGTAATTGATTGAATACAGTGGGTTAGCAGTTACATTAGGCAGATTCTGTTATGACTTTCTTGTAATCTGCTGTAAATGTCACATCTCCATCCGGCTCCAGAAGCCTGTGAAAAGTTGAGTTCATTTAAAGCAGAGAGGTGCAGGTTAATAAGCTTTTCTATTTGTACCTTCCAAGCTGAAAAGTTCAGGTAGTGATCTCCATGAATGGAGCAAACTTTACTGAAATGTCTTCATTTTGTGATTGTGTTTTTAACTAAATTAGTTTAGAAGGACAAACATCATTTTCTCCACTTGATGTGACTGTGAGAAACTTCCCTCCAATGTGTCCATGTTTCTGCTCTCATCCCCCATCTCATCACCTCTCCCTGGCCTATCAATAAGTCACACCCTGGCCCGTCAGGGTCCAATTTCTGCACGTCTCAAAATGTCATTTCATGGGCAGAAAATGGAGTTTGTGTGTGAGAAAAGCATTGTGCTGCCGGCGATGTTGACGAAAGTTTTGTGTGTGTCTGCATCACATGTTTGAGGCCACCGTTTCCCCTCTCTGCTGTCTGCTTCTCCTCAGGATCAATCCATCTGCATTAGGCCACTAAAAGAGTTCTCTGACAGCTGTTTGCAGTTGTTTTCCCCTCCGGGGCTATGATTGTAACTTGCCCCAAGCACCAGAAAAAGGCTCCAAAATCCATTTATCACTGTTGGCTCAGCTACTAGTTACCGCTGATGGCTGGTGTCCAAATTCTGTGTTCTTGTTGATGGGGTTTCCTGACGTATAAGCTGAGGCCCTGCTGTTTCTGACATGTCTACCAATGTATTTAAATCAGAATCAGAATCAGAATCAGAATGGTGTTTATTGCCAGGTGTAAGAGGTATACACTAGGAATTTTCTTTGGCATTATTGGTGCGAGACAAACTGTATAATAACAAAAGAATAGATAAAAACAAAAGAATAGATAAAAACGTTAGAATAAAATAATAAAAATGTACAATTTACAAATTACAAATTACAAATAAGCTATAAACATGATATAAAGTGTGTGTGTGAGGGAGAGACAGTCACAGGGGGGCGGATGGGCTGTTGGAGAGCCCCACTGCCATGGGGAAGAAACTGTTTTTGTGACGTGAGGTTTTGGTCCTGATGGACCTTAACCTCCTGCCAGATGGCAGAGTCTGAAAAAGATGGTGTCCAGGATGGGAGGGGTCGGCCACAATCTTCCCTACCCTCCTTAAGGTCCTGGAGGTGTACAGCTCCTGGAGGGAGGGAAGGTTGCAGCCGATCGCCTTCTCTGCAGCACGGATGACCCGCTGCAGCCTGGCCTTGTCCCTGGCGGTGGCAGCGGCGAACCAGACGGTGATGGAGGAGGTGAGGATGGACTCGATGATGGCCGAGTAAAAGTGCACCATCATGGTCTGTGGCAGGTTGAATTTCTTCAACTGCCTCAGGAAGTACATCCTCTGCTGGGCCTTACTGGTGAGGGAGCTGATATTTAGCTCCCACTTGAGGTCCTGGGCGATGGTCGTGCCCAGGAAACGGAACGACTCCGCCGTGTTGACTGGGGAGCCGCGCAGGATGAGGGGGGGGAGCGGGGCTGAGTTCCTCCTGAAGTCCACTGCCATCTCCACTGTCTTCAGGGCGTTCAGCTCCATGTGGTTCTGGCTGCACCAGGATGCCAGATGGTCAACCTCCCATCTGTAGGCAGACTCGTCACCCTCGGAGATGAGGCCGATGAGGGTGGTGTCGTCTACAAACTTAAGGAGCTTGACAGATTGGTGTCTGGAGGTGCAGCCGTTGGTGTACAGGGAGAAGAGCAGTGGGGAGAGAACGCAGCCTTGGGGGGCACCGGTGCTGATGGTCTGGGTGTCGGAGACTTGCTTCCCCAGCCTTACGTGCTGACTCCTGTCAGTTAGAAAGTCAGTGATCCACCTGCAGGTGGAGTCAGGCACGCTCAGCAGGGAAAGCTTGTCCTGTAGCAGAGCTGGGCTGATGGTGTTGAATGCGGAACTGAAGTCCACAAACAGGATCCTGGCATAGGAGCCAGGGGAGTCCAGATGCTGGAGAATGTAATGAAGGGCTAAATTTACTGCGTCGTCTACAGATCTGTTAGGTCTGTAGGCGAACTGCAGTGGGTCCAGCAGGGGGTTGGTTATTGTCTTTAGGTGTTAGAGCACAAGTCGTTCAAAGGTCTTCATTATCACAGAGGTCAGAGCGACGGGTCTGTAGTCCTGAAGACCTGTGATCCTTGGCTTCTTGGGGACCGGGATGATGGTGGAGGCTTTGAAGCAGGACGGCACCCTGCAGTTTTCCAGGGAGGTGTTGAAAATCCCTGTAAACACTGGAGACAACTGGTCTGCACAGTGTTTCAGGGTTGCAGATGAGACAGAGTCTGGGCCGGCTGCTTTGCGGGGGTTTTGTCCTTTGAAGAGCCTGTTGACTTCCTCCTCTTGGATGGACAGAGGTGTGAAGGGGGGGAGGGGTGTGCACCGGCTGGGTGCTTGTGGAGAAAGCTGGGGGGTGCTTGTGTTGATTGCTGATGGCTGATGGCGGGGGGGAGAGGAGATGCAGCCAGGACCGTCACTACGTCTGTCAAATCTGCAGTAAAACTCATTCAGCTCATTTGCCAGTCGGAGGTCATTCGTGGAGTGGGACGGTTTGGGCTTATAGTTTGTGATCTGTCTCAGCCCTTTCCAGACTGAGGCAGAATCACTGGCTGAGAACTGTTCTTGTAGTTTCTCTGAATACTGCCGTTTGGCCTCCCTCACCGCCTTGCCAAACGCGTATTTAGCCTCTTTAAAGCCCTCCCTGTCACCACTCCTAAATGCCTCTTCCTTAACCAAACGAAGCTGTTTGAGTTTGGCTGTGAACCAGGGCTTCTCGTTGTTGTAGTGAACCCTGGTGCGCGTCGGTATACAGCTGTCCTCACAGAAGCTGATATACGACGTCACAGCCTCTGCATATTCGTCCAGACTGTCAGTGGCGGTCCTAAACATCTCCCAGTCCGTGCAGTCCAGGCACTCACGCAGATCCTCCACCGCCTCGCTGCTCCACTTCTTGGTCGTCCTCACAACCGGTCTAGCCAGTTTGACCCTCTGCCTGTAAGAGGGGATGAGGTGGACCAAGACGTGGTCGGAGTTTCCCAGCGCAGCGCGGGGAACGGCGTGATATGCGTCTCTGATGTTGCAGTAGCACTTGTCCAGCGTGTTCTCCTCTCTGGTCGGACATTTAACAAACTGTTTATATTTTGGGAGTTCCTGTGATAAGTTCCCCTTGTTAAAGTCCCCAAGAACGATAACAAGAGAGTCCGGGTTTTTTCTCTCCACCTCCCGTATCTGGTCGGCAAGCAGCCGCTGCGCGAGCTCCACGTGAGCCTGAGGCGGGATGTAAACACCGACCAGAATGAAGGAGGAGAATTCACGGGGGGAATAAAATGGTTTAGAGTTGATAATAAATGATTCCAGATCCGGAGAACATGTCCGCTGAAGCACTGTCACGTCCTTGCACCAGCCGTCGTTAATATAGAAACATATTCCCCCTCCTTTTGTCTTGTGTGATAGCTCCGGGTCGCGGTCGGCTCGGAACAGCTGGAAGCCGGGCAGCTGCAGCGCAGAGTCCGGTATAGTTCCACACAACCACGACTCAGTAAAACACAAGACAGAAGAGAGGGAAAAATCTCTGTTGGTACTGACCATCAGCAGCAACTCGTCCACTTTGTTGCACAGTGAGCGCACGTTGGAGAGGAATATCGCAGGCAGAGGAGTTTTTAGTCCTCTCTGTCTGAAGCGATTCAGCGCTCCGGAGCGCTTTCCTCTCCGGCGCTTCGCCGCTCGGCCGAGGGCCACAGCTCCCAGCAAAACGTGCATTAAAACTGCTGAAGGTGCCAGAAAGTTGGGGAAAAGATCTGCTGGGGTAGATTCCCTGAGGTTAAGGATGTCTTCTCTAGAGAAGACAATCCGTGAACTTCCACCAAAAACTAAAGAAACACAAAAAAACAAGAAAAACTGAGCGCACCAAATCGCCGAGGCAGCCGTAGTTAGCGCCATCTTGGATATTAACTTAATATTAAATGTCTTCCCCCACAAGGTAGAGCCACTACCCACTTAATGAGACCAATTGATTTTGCATGCCTAATAACAATGAAGCATTTCAAAGCCTCAGATTGATTTGCTTTCCAGGCAGCGGTTAGTTTAAATTCATTTCACCTGTAATATAATATATATCATCTGCATTATTCATCTAGTTGTGGCTGATTTGCAAATTCAGCCGTTCAAAAGCAATCTGACATTTAAAGTCTCAAGTCTTGGCTCTTATTTTTGGTCCTCAGTCCATCTCTAATAACAACGTTGTACTCACTAAGTTAATTATGGCTTCAGCTTCGTAACTCTTGTGTGTTCACATCTAGGAAGTCACGCGTAACTTCGATTACACCACACAACAGCTCAAGAACCTCGAGCAGTTAAACACTCAGATGGGAAACAAACCTCCACGTTAGTTAAACGTCTTTGGAGGAGAAAATGAAAGTGAACAGTAAGATTATATCCATCACAGTTTACAGACTGACTTCCTGACTTTTCTTGTGCAATGAATTAGAAAGACTTTCAGTTTGACCTCCAGATAAAGTGGTTCAATCATTTGGATAAACTGTTGGTTTGTTTACAGCCTGTCTGGTCGTGTAACTGCTCTTGTTTTCTGCTCGGTTGGACCTGTGTTTTGTGCATGTTACCAGATATATGCTAGTATACTGCTTTGGTAAGTTCCGTCATATCAAAACTGATAGAAATTATGAAAATTAGACTCAAGTTCCTGAACTGTCTGTTAAAAGTCATATTCTTAATGCAAAAAATGACCACATTCACATCATTATATGGCAACACTTTATTTAACAGGTCTGAAGTGTGCTGGAAAGGACTACAGGACGTCAGCTGGTACTAGTTATAGGGAAAATACATAGAAAATACATAGACATAGTATATAAGAAGAGTTCGAAGTCACGGTGACATCACCCATTGGTTTGTGGACTGCAGTTTTGACGCCTTCAGTTCAGCAATTTGGCTGTCGCCATCTTGGCTTTTGGCCGCCGCCTTCTTGGTTTTTGGCCGTCTCCATCTTGGTTTTTGGCCGTCTCCATCTTGGTTTTTGGCCATCACCATCTTGGTTTTTGGTCGTCTCCATCTTGGTTTTTTGCCGTCGCCTTCTTGGTTTTTGGCCGTCGCTGTCTTGGTTTTTGGCCGTCTCCTTCGTTTTTGGCCGTCTCCTTCTTGTTTTTTTGCCGTCTCCTTCTTGGTTTTTGGCCGTCGCCTTCTACAACACATCTTCTTGACCAATCGTGATTGACAGCACAGCCAGCGAGCCCTGAAAGAACCCAGCACTTAGTTTTAATACCACCTCCTGAGCAAAGCCCAACTTTAGATCAAGGTACAGTGGAGACAAAAGCCCACAGATTCATAGCATAATACATACATAACATAATGTCACGTCTCTGCAGAGGGAAAGAGCTAAACATGTCTGCCTTGTGACTTGCTTGGTTTTTACTTGAAGTAACATGAAAGAGTTAATAATGCAGTTTATTCTATATGATGGTTGATTTCCTCCTGTGCCTGCTGCTAAGCCTCTGCCGTCTCCTCTCAGTGTTTCAGGCTGTTGTGGTTAGTGTGCTGTGATGCATGATCTGAGGCAGCATTGTGTCGAGCGTGGCAGTAGGCAGCCTAAATAGATTTTTATTTATTTTGCCTTGCTTGTCTGATAAACTTATTCTCCATACGACATGGCTGGTAGGCCACGGATTCCTTTAATATACATGCCACTTTCCATTCCTGCCAGCTGTTTATCCTCCACAATCTCATTGTCTTTCCAATTTGTTGATGGCGCCTTGTATTACTGCTCAACAAATAATGTGCCATATGCATGTACACCGCCGCTCAACAGTTAGTAATGTGCTGCCACAAAGCTGGATTGAGTCCAGTCAGATGTGTGAGAGGACGACTCTATATGTCTGAATGGTCTTTTAGAAAACCCTATTTACATATAGATGTTATTTAGTTTAGTAGATGGAGAACAAAACGCTGTTCAATGGTAATAACACATTTGTTGTCTGAATGATTCTGTTTTTATCTCTGTTAGAATAGTTCTTATTAAAGGAAAGAATAAAATATAACAGGTTATTCTGAACTTTAGAACAGCAGTAAATGTATGAAACAGTGCATGTTAAACACTGTCTGGATCAGATAAATCAGATTCTGTAGCAAACGGCAACAAGTCACCATATATGTGATTCAGACAGTCATTTATGAGGCAAACAAGGTTTCTGAATGAGCATAATACAATATTCAAACCCTCAAAAGTTTCTGTTCGTGTGACAAGCCTGGCTGATAACTCCATTTGTTGACATTTTACTTCCTGAGTTCATTTTCTTCTTCCATTATCTCGAGACAGGCAACCCTAAGCCCTGTTCTCCTTCCACCCGTCTCACACAATAGAGCCACAGAAGCCTGATAACATTGTCATTTCTAATGTTTGGAGCCACACAGCTGAGTGGCAGCGGGGCAGGAGGCCATATCTGCCAACAGAGGAGCGATTATACACACCAAGTATGAAGCCTTTTCCTGTCAATCCCATTGGCTCGGAGTCTCGCTCTGTTCTCCTTCCAGAGGAAAGCTGATTAGCCATTTCATTGGGTCTAATTGAGGTCCTCTCACTTGTAGCTGAATATAGCAAACATTGTTAACCAACAATGTCTATAAATGGGTTTCCTACAGAGACAAACATGAAATAGGCTCAACTCTGACGACATGTTGCAGACATAAATGGTGCAAACATTTGAAAAGGTTTCTTCGCCATGAAACGTTGTTTATGGATCGAGTTTAATCGACTCCAACAATGTGGTTCTGGCTGAATGGCTATAACTATATAAGACTGATTCATACCGTCTCCTTCTTGGTTTTTGACCTTCTCCATCTTGTTTTTTTGCTGTTGCCATCTTGGTTTTTGGCTGTCTCCTTTTAGGTTTATGGCCGTCTCCATCTTGGTTTTGGCCGTCTCCTTCTTGGTTTTTGGCCGTCTCCTTCTTTGTTTTTGGCCGTCTCCATCTTGGTTTTTGGCTGTCACCATCTTGGTTTTTGACCGTCTCCTTCTTGGTTTTTGGCCGTCTCCATCTTGGTTTTTGGATGTCACCATCTTGGTTTTTGGCCGTCACCTTCTTGGTTTTTGGCCGTCTCCAAGGCTTCCAGCCTACCTGTTAAAGGGGCACTCCACCCATTAAGTCAGTTTACAGTCATGGTCACTACAGTCTGGGAAACCGTCTGCTATCGGTCTGATGACGGTTCAGCCTCTTGAGAGACGTGACACTGGAGTTGGAGTAAAGTAACGACCAGATTGTTTCATAAGTAGCTAGTTTAAAAGCTAATAAAAAGCTAAAACATGCCTGTTCACAACAGGTTGAATACTCATACAAACAACTTCACACTCAACACTGAGCTTCCTTTTATCCTGAGCAATACACCGGCCATGACATAGTTGCGTCACATACCTAAGTCATGTCTACTCGCAGTCAGAAACATCGGTGAAATGCTTTGGATCGGTAATTTCCAAATACGTGTATTAGTCGCTTGCTTTGACATAACCACCGCCATTATAGAGCATGGATCTAATGAGTGGAGGTACTTTGCTGGCACATACATGAAGATTTTGTGAACTGCTTGTGTGTTATTTGATCTGTTTATCTGTGTGTTGCTGTGTGTATATTAGGGGTGGGAATAAAAATCGATTCACCTATGTATTGCGGTTTTTGTAACGATTTTTGAAATCGATATTTTAATCCCAGAATCGATATATTTGTTTAATTTGAGTCTATGCGGAGTTGGAAGGAAGTTACCGCTTTTATTGTTGTAGTCTGAGTAACGTGACGTCATATTAACAAACCGCAGTGAGCTGAGTCGAGAAAGTATAAAACGTTGGAGGGTCAGCGTGGATACGACCTGCACCCTCCCATGTTAAATCCAGCGTGGTAAACGCTACACATCCAGTAAAGGATGGAAACACTTTGGGTTTCACACATTGACAGGAAAAGCAGAGCTAGACATCACGGCTAAAGCTGCACGCTAACTTTTAAAAAAGGCCAAAATATGTCTGAAAATAAGTCCGAACAAAGGCTGAAAAAAGTCAGAAAAAAGCCGAAATATGTTCGAAATATGGCCCAAAAAATGTCCGAAAAAAGGCTGATATACTGTATGTCTGAATAAAAGTCTGAAAAATGTTTGAAATATTTCCCCAAAAATAAGGCTGAAATATGTGCGAAAAAAAAGTCAGAAAAAGTTAGCAGGAAACGTTATGGTTCCGCGGTAACGTGCGGTCGAGCCGGCCGTCACTCTCATCTCGAGCTGACGGGAGAGCTGGAGACCACCTTGGAGAAGTTAGAGGAAGTAGACACGTGGGACTACGTCTGCTTTTCAAAATAAGGTGTTAACAAAGGGAACTGTATCTACAAAATACATCTATGGAAATCAGATTGATGGATTCTATTCACCAGAAGTATAAAATATTACATGTCCCTTATAAATTAAAAAGAAAATACCACTAATCTGTGAGGGAAATGTCTTTATTCTTTAATTTTTGGGTTGCTGTATAATAAATAATGACAATGACAATGATCCTGATATATTTGACTTCAGGACATGAAGTCTGACTACATACATGCTGACAATCAAACATTTTTACTCAGTTTGACTTATCATTTAGAGATTTTCCAAAGTAAAAGTCCCTAAAAGTGTATGGTTCAACTTCTTCCCATGGTCTAGTGGTAAAAAAGTTAACAAAAATCACATTGAATTTTAATATCGAATCATAATACATATCGAATCGGCACCCAAGTATGGTGATGGTATCTAATCGGAGGAGGAGGATGTAGTTTGTGCTGCTGTTGAACTCTTTTCCATTATACAGAAGGGGTGTTTGTTATTCAGCCTACCCTTATTGATATAAATATTAGAAATACCTGTCTGTATAATACCACAGTATATCCTTCACGTATTACAGGACTGTTGTGGACTGCATTAGTTATAGGTGATAAACTGAGTATATAAAAATGTCCACATGTAAACATATCAATATGCTTTGGGACATTAAATGAACAGAGTTGTTTTGCTGAGGTCACCATGGTGCTGTGCTTATTGTCTCACAGTGAGGTCAGAGTGTCCGTGGTGCTGAAATAATAGAGTTGCATATCTAGCAGAGCTGTTTACATTCCCCATTTTATACCTGCTTAGTTAGGCCGTTATTGTTGAGTTATTAGGGCATGCTCAAAAAGTTGTTAAACTTGGTACACTTATCAGACGCGGTGAAAAATTTGATATTTTAAGGGTCTCGGGTTTGTGTGTCGCAAAATGGCTCACTAGGGCTCCCTAGAAAGTTGGACAAATTGAGCCCCTCGTTCCAGTTTCACCTACATGTATGAAATTTGGCAGAGAGATGTAACATGTGAGGACGCACAAAAAAGCCTCTTGGAGGTATGCCCAAAAATCAACAGGATGTCAGCCATTTTGAATTTAATATGCGATTTTCACCCATTTTCAGCATTTTATAGGCCGTGTACTTTAACAAACTTCTCCCACAGATTTAATCAGATCGACTTGAAATTTGGTCAGGACCATCTTAAGACATTGAGGATGAGAAGTTATTCAAATGGTGAGTTTTCACTGAACGACCTGACTGTGGCATGGCGGCCATTTTGAGCCATTTGCCATGAAACAGGAAGTTGTTGTAACTCAACTGTACATAGTCCGATCTGCCCCAGATTTTAGAATCATGAATTCATATTAGAAAGATGTGTAAAATGAATTGTTTCTTCGTCATGTGCTGCTGTTCTTTACTGTATGTACCATTTAGTAAAGTAGCCTGAGGCCTCTATTATGAAGCAGGATTTGGCGTTAGCGAGGTAACTTCAGGGTTGACCCTTCAGGGTTTTCCGTCCTACGAAGGTGGTTCACGTCTTACCGGGGTAGATTGCCATGGTAACTGATGCTGAACAGCTGACCTGCTCCGGAGCAGGTTATGTTCCAGATAAGAGATCAACTCGTATAAAAGCACCGCCTACTGACCAATCAGAGCTCGAAGAGCAGATCGTATGATAATATCACACACATCTGAAGAAGTTTAAGTCATAATCCAGACTAAAAACAACAGTTTAAACTGACAGATGCAGGAAGGACAGCTGGCTGTATGCTGTGGGTGTTTACCGCTTTGAATTATGTTTTTATATTAAATTTTTTTTACTTGGTCTTGAGTCCGCTTCACACCGCCGGAGACGGGGAGGCAGCTGAGAGAAGAAATAGTCATACACGCCGTATTTATGTTAATGGGGATAATGAGGTGTAACCCATTCTTTCATTACACTTTTTAGAGCTATTTATATCCAAACAACTATATCTGACTTTTGAGTATTCCGTTAAATTAATAAGACTGTTAATTGGCCCTGGGTATGATGAAGTCGCTTCGTAGTACGGGCCTCTGGTCAGTTTTCTTTTGAAATTTCCGAATGATGAAGTGAGAAGATCAGTCAGGCTGCAGTCCGTCCCCATCCACCCAACATGAGAAGCCAGGGTTGGTCTAAAAACGTGCTCTCAGAGCGTCACAGCCGGCCAGAGGAGTGAAACCACATCGCTTTAAATCCATAATTCTGCATCATTTCGGCCGGCCTCAGTTTGTTTATTTATGTCCGGGTATGGCACGCTGAGTGACAGTTTCCTAATTAGACTGGAGGAAATAATGGCAGCTCAGTGTCTCTTATCAGCCTGAGAGACGAGTACCTCTGTCTGACAGGAGTAGCTTAGGGCAGGCTGGAGGAGGAGAAGGCTGGATGAAGGGCGGAATAAGCTGGGTGATGAGTTGTGACATATGAGTGAGAGAGGTGTTGAGGGCGGAGGGGATGGATTGGTTCCAACAGGAAAAGGTCAATGATACGGTAACGGTTTGTAAAGACATCTGTACTGACTATGATGACATGACTGCTCTGCTTTGTGTCATTTACACTGATCTCATGAAGCCAAATATCAACCAGGATGTGTCTCTTCATGGGATCTCCTTTTCATTTTTCCTATCGGTACTAGCACTGTATAGGAGAAAAATATCATAAAAAAGAATAGAGGAATGACGGTCGAGGTGCATTGTGGGTAATAGGCGCCTGTTTTTTGCAAGGAAGTAGAATAAAAAAGACGGTCTCTCTTTCTGAAACTGTCCGTGGTGAGTCTGAGGAGAGCGATGCTCCATCAGTAAATACGCCACCTGATGAAATTAGATACTAACAAGGTGCACATGTGGTGCACATCTGGTGGAGGCTAATAGATCTCACTAAACCTCTGTTAAAGTGGGATGAGGTTCACGATATGACAGAAGCCAGTGTGTCCACGATGGTATGACACTGCAGAGCTCATCCTAACGGGCTCGTCCTGACGGGCTCGTCCAGACGGGTTCGTCCGGACGGGCTCGTCCTGCGTGGACACACTCTGATCTGATACCGGTCAAAGTTTGACCACCAGCTCGACCGTGACGACCGCTTCCTGTTTTTACCTCTCAGTTCCTCAAATATGTCAAATCAAATCCAGCCGAGATGCTGAAAGGAGCTTTCCTTTTTTGAAATGTTCAGCATGTTTTAAGTAATGAATAAAAAGCTGTTAGAATATGAAGGTTAGTCGGATGTGTCCGTCTCTAAAGGCTGCTCAGAATGGTTTCACCTGCTGCCAGTTAGTGTTGGCAGGGAGCACATTTCTTTCTGTGCGTTTGTCTGTCTGCTGTTGTGTGATCATGGAAACGATGACGTTTTTTTATTCCTTTTTTATCTTCACTATGCAAAAACAGTAAAATAATGGAGGTATGAAATAGCGACGGGAAACACTAAAAAAGAGGGAAACACCATAAAGCACAACAAAAAAAGTCTTTGCATAAAAAGACTAACGTCTGCTAATTAGCAGCACTGTTACAACCCGGCTCTTAGGTTGCAACAAAAATGGGAGTGGAGACGAGGTAAATGCAAAAAGTAACAGAGTTTATTTACAAAACACCAATTAATGAATAAATATATAGATCATTATCAGTAATCAGTGGTGTAGGAGTGCATGGATGCGTGTGTGTGAGTGCATATAGAAAAAGAGCAAGAATAGCCGCGCCGCGATGTCCACAGGAATGGAGTGATGTGCGTGCATGGAGAGAGAGCGCGTTCTGAAGAGGGTTCTGGCGAAGAGGGTTTTATAGTCAGCGCTACACCGGGCCCAGGTGTAGCTCATCAACCCATCATGTCCTCATGTCCCCGCCTCAACCAGAGCCTGCAAGAAACAAAAGAGACCAGCGAGCCAACACACACCTAGTGGTGGGGAGGGGTCGTCACACACCCCCCCATCAAAAAAGGAGTTCCCATAAGAACACCGCAACCGCTATTCACTAAATCAACAACAAAACAATTTACTTTACCTACGATTGATGTTCTTCATTTGTAATATAATTTCTAAACTTTAGTTGTAACACTTTACTTACACTTACAACTATATCAAAATCCATACTGACCATTTGTAGTTTATTCCCCAGCAGCCAACCAACCCCCATCCCGCCCACTCAGCAACTCCGGCGCCTGAAGAAGCATTTAAGGTGACAGAACAGGGACATAGCAGACCAGAGGGGTTAACAATTCAGTCAGACAAATATTTAAGAGCTAGGAGCTCTAGATAAGGCATCGGCCACAACATTATCAGAGCCTTTGATGTGGCGAATGTCCAAACAATAAGCTTGCAAATACAACATCCATCGCATCAACCTGCGATTTGGGCAATGTACCGAGTGCAAAAAAGTTATGGGATTATGATCTGTGTACGCAACCAGAGGAACACTAGAGCCTACATAAACCTCAAAATGCTGTAAGGCCCAGATGAGTGCCAGGGTCTCTTTCTCAATCACCGAGTAGTTCAACTGAAATGAGTTGAACTTTTTTGAGTAGAAACTCACGGGACGATCCACACCACTACCATCCGTCTGGAACAGCACCGCCCCTGCCCCCACATCACTTGCATCCACCTGCAGTTTGAAAGGTTGATCCATGCAAGGAGCTGCGAGAACAGGAGGTGAACACAAAACAGACTTAACATTGTCAAAAGCCTGCTTACACAAGGCTGACCATACAAATCGAGCTTTTCCTTTCAGCAAATCCGTCAGAGGGGCTACCACAGTCGAAAAGTTTTTACAGAAGCTGCGATAGTACCCGACTAAACCAAGAAAACGCTGAAGTTCTTTTTTCGTGGTGGGAACTGGATATTTCTCAATGGCCCTCACTTTGGCCTGGACTGCACACACCGTCCCCTGTCCTACAACTTTACCAAGGTAAATGACAGTGGCCTTGGCAAACTCACATTTTGCCAGGTTTACTGTTAGACGCGCATCACTCAGACGGTCAAACAATTTTTTGATACGAGCCAAATGTTCTTCCCATGTATTGCTGTAAATTACAACGTCATCCAAATACACAGCACAACCTTCCAGCCCTGACACCACCATGTTCATGAGGCGCTGGAATGTTGAGGGTGCATTCCGCAGTCCAAAACTCATGACATTATAAGTGAACAAACCGTTGGGTGTGATAAAGGCAGAGATTTCTTTTGCCCTCTGAGACAGTGGAACCTGCCAGTAACCCTTCAGTAGATCAAATTTACTTACAAATTTCGCAGAACCAACCTGATCAATGCAATCTTCGATCCGAGGCAGTGGATAAGCATCAGGTTTGGTAACTGTATTTACTTTTCGATAATCTGTACAAAACCTAGGACTTTTGTCAGACTTTTCAACAAGCAAACATGGTGACGCCCAGCTCGAAGACGAGGGTTCTGCGATGCCATTTTCGAGCATGTATTTAATTTCTGTGTCCATTACCTTGCGCTTCTCTTCAGACACACGGTAAAAACGCTGACGGATGGGCTGCGCGTCGCCTACATCTATGTCATGCTCGACCAGATGAGTTTGGCTTGGTGTATCACCAAACAAGCATGGATAGCTGTGAATAAGAGCAGACAACTCAGCGCTTCTTTCCGCAGACAAATGAACAAACAAAGAATCAAGATTACGCAACGTTTCAGCGTTCTTCAGTCGCCCACGCAACAAGCTTTCATCTGGTGCGGTAACCCCATCATCCTCCCCTGCAGGGAACTGACTCCCAACAGCCGCCGCTGCTGAGAGAGGTCTAGACTCGCGAGCATAGTACAGTTTCAACATGTTGACATGGCAGAGTTGAGTTGCTTTCCTCCGCTTCGGCGTGGAAAGGATATAATTTTGGTCAGACACCTGCCGCAGTACAGTAAAAGGGCCAGTAAATTTAGCTTGAAATGGCAACTTAACTATTGGAAACAAAGCAAGGACCTGATCTCCAGGACTAAACCCGCGCTGCTCAGTTTTCCGATCATACAAACGTTTCATTTTTTCCTGGGCAGACGACAACTTTTCTTTAGCCATCTCCCCAGCGGAGTACAAACGATGCCGGAACCCGTTTACATACTCTATCAGATTACTAGGCGGTTCTGATGGCGTGACAGTGTCATGCAGCAGCGTGAGCGGCCCACGCACTGTATGGCCAAAAACAAGTTCGTTAGGGCTAAAACCGGTGCTTTCCTGCACAACTTCTCTAGCAGCTAACAGAAGCCATGGCAGCCCTTCCTCCCAGTCCTGATTCAGCTCAACACAATAACTACGCAAAAGAGACTTCAGAGTCTGGTGGAACCTCTCAAGAGCTCCCTGACTCTGTGCGTGATATGCGGAAGATTGGTTATGTTGGACCTTCAACTGTTTCCACACTTGTGCAAAACGGTTGGATGAGAAATTTGAACCCTGATCACTCTGTATCACTTTCGGGATTCCGAAGATGGAGATGAATTGTGTCAGTGCTTTCACTACCGACTTCGTGGTGATAGAACGCAGTGGATATGCGGCTGGATACCTCGTGCTCTGACACATCACAGTAAGCAAGTAGTTACAGCCTGCTTTGGAACGAGGTAAAGGACCGACACAATCAATGATCAAATATTCAAATGGCTGTGCAGTCGCTGGGATGGGGCACAGTGGAGCAGGTTTAATGCTCTGATTGGGTTTACCTGTCATTTGGCACGTGTGACATGATTTAATATAACGAGACACATCTCTCTTTAAACGAGGCCAAAAAAAATACCGTAAAATGTAATTATACGTCTTACGGACGCCCAGATGTCCTGACTGGTTATGTGATGTTTGAAGGACCTCGTCACGAAACTTTACAGGAACCACAATCTGAAACACTGGCTTACCGACAAAGTCTTCCCCATGCGACAGCCATTTTCTCACCAAAAGCTCTCCTTGCAACAGATAACCACTGGCGGTGCTGTTTCCATCCTCAGTGGAGAGAACAGCCTCAAACAGCTGACTCAGGGAGGGATCAGCTCTCTGCTCCGCTACTAGGTCACTGCGAGATACAGACAACAATGAGTCAGGAACAACAACAAGATCCCCCTCACTCAACTCCTCTTCACCCTGCTCAGGTTCCCCCTGTGCACGGCTCATAGCCCGTGTCACAGCGCAAGCGATAAACACTTCTGGGAAACACCGAGCGTTCTCATCTGGGTTACCAGTCACAGTGGGTGAATATGACACTATAGGAGGTGGTGGACGCTCGGCCCACACCCGGCTGCCAGCCAGGCCGTTACCAAGAATGATGTCCACACCTTCGATCGGCAGTGCAGGACGGACTCCCATGGCGACCTTACCCTGCACCAAACCACAGCTAATTTCAACAGAATGCAGAGGAACAGGCACAACGTTCAAACCCATACCCCGCATCAGGACAAAGTCCCCAGTGTCAGAATCATCACAAAATGGCAGAACAGAGCTCAAAATGTACGAGTCATATGCTGCGGTATCTCTCAAGATTTTTACCGGCACACTGTTACCTCCCACCAGTGACACACAGCCGTCAGACACAAAGGCAGAGAAATCAGGTTCCTCCAACCTGCATGGCTCCCCAATGTTAACCTGTCGAAAGGGAGAGACAACAGGGACAGGTTCCACAGATACCGCACAAACACCAGAGTTCAACCGACCCCCGCTATACCCTCTTCCAGCATTAGCTCTGGGACAGTCAGCTTTCCAGTGCCCTCTACCCCTGCAAAAGTTACATACTCTTGAAGAGTCAAAATGCGTCTGACCTCGTGTACAGTGTTCCAACCTACCAAGGCGTGGATGAGGTTTCTCCTCTCGTCTACCCGAGGCACGATACATACCACCTCCGTCTGGGACCCTGAAGTTGCGGTCACCTCTGTGCGTCAGCACGTAGTCATCAGCCAGGGTGGCGGCCTCAGCAGCAGTCTTCACCTTATGCTCACCGATGTAAACAGCGATGTGGCTGGGGATGGAATTTTTAAATTGTTCTAAAACAACCAGAACACATAAAGCATTATAAGTGTCTACCTTTACGGCATTGCACCACCGACTGAAAAAAGTGACCAGATCTCTGGCAAACTCCACATGACTCTGTTTACCAGACTTCTCCCAGGTCCTGAACTTCTGGCGATACGCCTCTGGGACTAACTCGTAGGCCTTTAATACAGCAGATTTAACAGTTAAATAGATTTTACTTTCTGCCACTGTCAGAGCAGAGTAGGCCTCCTGAGCTTTACCTATTAAAACACACTGCAATAATAATGTACTATCAGCATCAGACCACTCTCTGCTCTCAGCTACACGCTCAAACAGTGAGAAAAAAGTGTCTGGGTCTCGCTCACTAAACTGAGGAACTAACCGCAGATTACTGGCAACATCAAATGACGAAGTCGATCTACCAGATAAGTCAGAGGCACGGCTAGCACCTCCAGCAGGTAAACTCAACCTGTGCTCTATCTCCAGCCTTTTAAGTTCTGTCTCTCTCCTCAGTTTCTCCACTGCCAGCTTCTCCATCTCTGTCTGCAGTAGCAACAGCTCTCTCCTCTGCTCAAAAGTCAGACCTGTATCTCTGCAGCCAGACACATCAACACTGTCCCCCTCAGGACCAACAGTATACATTTTACCTCTGAAAATACCCCTATCACTGAGATTTGCTTTAACAATACCTTTAATGTTTTCCTTCATCCTCTTATCACCAACATCTAAATTAAAATGTTCGGCAATACGGATTAACTGTTCTCGTGAGCAGCTCCCCAGCAGCTCCTCCGATGGCGCTCTCAAAAACTCCTCTATACTCGCCATAACTCACTTACCTACACGCACAATCCTCTACTGACGCGACAAAAACACACCTGGCACGCTGAGCTCACACAGCCCGCACAGCCGTGACGTCACCGTGCACCGTCCCTCTAACTGCCTGACAGAACTAGGTAAACTCCCCCCTAGTCTTCAGGTGCTAGTTGCGGTGGGTATTTATGCACTATCTACCGCAAAGCCCGGCGAAGCAACCGGCAACCGGCGACTCCCCCCGCAGCCTCGGCCGTGCTCCCGAGCTGACAGCAGCTCTAACCGCGTTCACACCACACTAACACCCCCCCTATGAACTCCAAAGGAAGTCCGCACTGAAGCCTAACAGGGACAGAAACACCGGTAACTTACAGTGGCTGAACCTGACTGCTGAACTCACTGCCAAACATCACCAGCACATCAAACCTGGCGACACTAAGAAACAACCAGCGGCTTCACTGAAATGAACACAAACAGCACTTACCCTCGTCAACGCTACTCCCAAACATTTAGCTGAGCGCTCATTGACAAAAAACGCTCCTGAAATTGGCAACAGCTGTGTGTCGACGTCACACTACAACCGGTCCTTCTCACTAACTCCGCCCAACAGACCTCTTACTACCTGAGAAACTAGGTCCACCAAAATAGACGAGCCCCCATTTGTTACAACCCGGCTCTTAGGTTGCAACAAAAATGGGAGTGGAGACGAGGTAAATGCAAAAAGTAACAGAGTTTATTTACAAAACACCAATTAATGAATAAATATATAGATCATTATCAGTAATCAGTGGTGTAGGAGTGCATGGATGCGTGTGTGTGAGTGCATATAGAAAAAGAGCAAGAATAGCCGCGCCGCGATGTCCACAGGAATGGAGTGATGTGCGTGCATGGAGAGAGAGCGCGTTCTGAAGAGGGTTCTGGCGAAGAGGGTTTTATAGTCAGCGCTACACCGGGCCCAGGTGTAGCTCATCAACCCATCATGTCCTCATGTCCCCGCCTCAACCAGAGCCTGCAAGAAACAAAAGAGACCAGCGAGCCAACACACACCTAGTGGTGGGGAGGGGTCGTCACAAGCACAAACACAAAGGAAATGAGAAATGATGACCTCTGTAGCTCAGGTAACGTTATAGTATTATTCTACACATGACACTGCCAAAACAAGCTGAACTTAAAAGATGTGATTTAGTATACACCTCCAGAAAATGAGGGGATTTGTGGGCAGCAGAGTAGAAAGAGTAACAGACAAAATGTCGGCATAGCAACATTCTCACAGTGACGATGCTCATTTGCAGATTTAGCAGATATAAAACTGACCATGTTAACCATCTTAGTTATTTAAGTTTGCATGTTAATTAGCAGTAAACGCAATGTACAGCTGAGGCTGATGGGAAGTCCTCAAACCATACAACCACATACTGTAAATTAGGGCTGGGGGCGAAATGGCCTAAAAATAATATTGCGATATTTTTAGGCAATATCGCGATAGACAATATATATCGCGATATTTTCAGATATCCTCTAAGCACTTCATAAATGCTCGATTTAACCCTTTTGATGCATAAAATCACACCAATATGATGATTCTTGTAGTCCCTGCAGTATATTTCTGGATTAAAACCTTCTTGTTTAACATAACTATAATCTTTTAAAAAAATGTCTTATTCAGCATTCGGTTGTGCTTAGCTCCACCCTCTCCACTTCTGGTTGCAAATAGCCAAGATGGTGACGGCCAAAATGCCGAACTCGAGGGTTCAAAACTGTCCACAAACAAATGGGTGACGTCACAAAAAAATATATATAACGCCCACCCCTACTGTAAGTCTCTTGTTCCTACCCTCTAATACGACCCACAGGAGCGTTTCCTGGCAGGAGATCAACAAGTCCTCATACCGTTTGAGGATTGTCGTTTTGAAGCCTCACGTTCGGCATTTTGGCCATCGCCATCTTGGATTTGTGGAATCAGAAGTGACACTAGAGGGCGGAGCTAAGTACAACTGAACGCTGAAGAAGACATTTTTAGGCGTCGAAAATATTATGATTAACTGTGATGAAGTGAAAACACGCTGTGAAAGGGTTAAAGTTGTAAGACGAAAACACGGACAACTCCCAGACCGGACAACGCCGTGGTGTCGACCTGTCAATCAGCAGGTAGCCCCGCCCTAAAGCATCCCCTGCTTTATGGTCTATGTGACTCTAAATGGGACCATCATTTACTAAATGAACATCATGCTGTATTGAAGAAGACTTGAAACTAGTGATTGAGACCATAAACTCATGTTTACAATGTTTACTGAGGTAATAAATCAAGAGAGAAGTAGACTCATTTTCTCATAGACTTCTATAGAACCAGAGGAGTCGCCCCCTGCTGGCTGGAAGACAGGTGCAGGTTTAAGGTTCTTCAGCTTTCGCTTCACTTCTCAGACCTGGAGGTTTCCCACTGGTTTCTATCCAACGGTCCATAGACAGAAAAAATATTTTAAAAATATATATATATATATATATATATATATATATATATATATATATATATATATATATATATATATACAAAAAATGCAATTTAAAAAAAAAAAAAAAAAATCCAATTTTCTTTGATTGATCCTGACAGTAAGGTGCATCCTGACCCTTTACTCTGCTGATGCCGACCCCCACCACCAACACCAGAAGAACCACCACCAGCAATATTATGAGAATATAGTCAGAAGTTTACGAGAAAAAAAAAGTCATAATATTATAAAGTAGTAATTTGACGTGTTATTTTTTTTTTTTCTCGTAAAGTTATGACTTTATTCTCATCATATTACGACTTTTTTTCTCGTAAAGTTACGACTTTATTCTCGTTATATTACGACTTTTTTTCTTGTTAAGTTATGAATTTATTCTCATAATATTCTGACTTTATTCTGTAAATCTCAGATGTTTCTTCCCTCAATGTGGTCCTAGCACTCCGTAGTACATTGTCTCTTTGGCCCTCACTGCATTAGACTTACAGTATATACTATATACTTAGACTATAAACTGTGTTACCTTCATCACAATGTTTAAATGTTTTGCAGCTCCAGACAGATTTTAGTTTTTTTGCCTAAAATGGCTCTTTTGATAGTAAAGGTTGCTGACCCCTGAACTAATCTAACTATATAACCATTTCGTCACTTTTATTTCATTTTATTTGACTTTTATTTAACCAGATAAGACAGTTGAGAAGTGACAGAAGGCCGGGAGGTGAAGGTTCGAGAAGTTGGATACTGTTGAAGCTGTGTTGCAGGGAAGTCTCTGAACTGACTTAACCTCGTGAACTGTGTGTGTGTTTCCTCCAGGTCGAGTGGGAGATCGGCCATCTCGAAATCAACAGAGGCTGCTCACCGTAGAGGGGGGCCAAGTCAAAAACATGAGTGAGTCAATTTAACCATTTCAAGTCTAAACAAGACATCGATTTATGATCCCATCCATAAGCATTTACATGCAACTTTTTCTATACCTGAGAATTATACTGGGTTGAGATGCATGTATAGAATCCTGAACTTAAATATCTCTGGACTGTCCTTGAAAATGTTCCATCCAAGCCCTTTTCGCCGGCTCAGGAGGCAAGATCAGAGCTTAATCCCAGGGTCAGGGTGTATCTACTGTGAGATTTCAGTCCATTTTCCCCCTGCTCTTAACAATAAAGCTCCCTAAAGCCCCCTGAGAGCCACCTCTGGATTCAGAACGCAGGTCTATTTCAGCCCTAAACCACCTGACCCATGATAAGCCTCAATAGGTTTTTTTGGAAAAGATGGATATACAAGGTTCTAAGTGAAGTTAATATGCAGGGCAAAGCCAAACAAATGAACACAAAGCTTCAGGCTCCATTCATGTGTCTGTTTGTGCCTCTGAAGGCTGATTCTCAGGGAATGTGCTTTGATAAGTTGGCTATTTATTTGCAAAAAAAAAAAGTGATACGATCAAGCATCAAGCTGAGATGACATTCCATTTTCAAGAGTGAGCGAATCTGGCTGTTTGTCAGGGCCGGCTGAAAGGAGTCAACCAGATAGACAATTTCGCTTTGTGATTCGGCCCGATGACGCTTCACCCCGACGCTAACCGACGGGGCCTCTTTAAACACTTCTTTATTTGTGTTCACACAGCAGTAATCCTGTCCCGGTTCTGTGTAAGCCAAAGTGAAACCAGTGGGGGGAGGGGGGAGGGGGGGGAGGGGGGGGGGGCTCTCTGCTAAAATTATAAATCACATATCAGATGCCAGGTGACGCAGTTAGCACTGACATTACAATTGGACACGCCAAGACACATTGAGACCTAGAGACAGTTGACCTTGCAGTTGGACACGCCCAGTGGATTCACTCGTCAGTCTAATGAAGAGAGTTTCTGTTTCTGTTGGTGTTTGCTGAGCTGCAGCGCTGGCTGTTTCAGTGGAGTACAATATGTTCCCTTTTCCCCAACAGACCTATAATCACCCCCACCCCCCCTCCTGTTGCTCAGGGCATTATCTGCTATTGTGTTTGTCATGTTTGAGTTGCGTCCCCCTCTTGCATGCTTGTTATTTACTTTGCCTACAGTTGTCAACTGGCTGTGACTGATCACCAAACTCAGCTCTGTCCAGGCACTGTGCACATTGGTTAAGAAGGAAGAGATGCACAGTTCTTACTGGAATGCATAAAGCTAAACTTATAATGATGGTTGGTTAGGGATGAGGTTCTATTTAGGGGGTGTAACGATGAGTTTTTACAACGGTACGGTACGATACGATTTCCATGGTTCCGATACGATTCAAGGACGATACTTGGTTCATCTAGAGCGATATGGTACGGTACGATACGATACAGTACGATTCAAGGACGATATTTGGCTCATCTAGAGCGATATGGTACGGTACGATACGATACAGTACGATTCAAGGACGATATTTGGCTCATCTAGAGCGACACGATACGATACGATACGATACAATTCGATTCGAGGACAATATTTGGCTCATCTAGAGCGATATGGTACGGTACGATACGATACAATACGATTCAAGGACGATATTTGGCTCATCTAGAGCGTTACGATGCGATACAATACGATACGATTCAAGGACGATATTTGGCTCATCTAGAGCGATATGATACGATACGAAACGAAACGATTCAAGGACTTATTTGACTCATCTAGAGCAATACGATACGATATGATACAATACGATACAATACGATACAATACGATACGATACGATACAATATGATACCATACAATACGATACCAAACAATACGATACCATACGATACGATTCAAGGACGATATTTGGCTCATCTAGAGCGATATGATACGATACGATACGATACGATACGATACAATACGATACAATACGATACAATACGATACGATATGATACAATATGATACCATACAATACGATACCAAACAATACGATACCATATGATACGATTCAAGGACGATATTTGGCTCATCTAGAGCGATATTGATCAAACAGCTGATAGTGATCAAACAGCTTGCGACAGAATCATTCCTCTACAAATGCTGTTTAAATAATCTGCTGATAGTAATCCAGTAGTCCACCTACAGTGTTCATTTGGGCTCTTTTCATACATGAAAACTTCTGGAACAACATGTTAAAACTACGTTAGACTAACGTTAGTTGAGTTTCTATTTTGTTTTTTACTTTACTCCCGTGATAATCTGCCTCGCGGACCGTCTGCTCTCCGGCTGGATACGTGAGGCTGATGCTGCGTTCACGTAGATATCATGACGAGGAAAGGAAAGTAATTTTCTCTGAATGAAAAAACGACAGCGCACGAGGAAAGCACCTGAGGGTGAAGCCGCCCTAGTCAAGTGGATTGATAGCACCTGAAACTCTGCCGACCTGCTCCTCTACTGCGTGAGAGAGCGAAGAGTCCAGTGCGCCGTTCGTCCACATGCACGCCATGGATGCGTGCTCGCGCTGCAGGGGGCAGAGCTGGCAAGCTGGTGCATGTCTGGAGAGTGAACCGGAGTAAAAAAAACTTTGATATAACTTTTGTCGTCCTTAAATACGAGGTGCAAATCCTTAGTATCCATACAATCGATTTTATATCGATATACGTCTCCCGTGAAGGACAACTTGCCGAGTACCTATCGATGTAGTTGGATCGTAGGACTATAAATCGATACATCGTCACACCCCTAGTTCTATTGCATTTCATCAAAACTGAATCCTCTTTTGAATCCTTTCTAGTCCCTTATCGAATCTTTTCAGGTATGTTTGGTGGAGAATGAAGACTCACTGGGATTCTCCTGGGCTGAGGTGTAGAGCAGGGGTCTCCAACCTTTTTTTCCTCTGAGAGCTAATTTGACAATGTTTCCTAGAGCAACACACAGCGCCACCAAGTTGTACATCGCCAACAGCAGACATCATTTCTGTCTTACTTTCATGGTCCTTTAATAACGTTTCAGCCACCGCGGTCATCTCTTCTATTACAATCCCGCCATAGGTGAAGGGCTGTTTGTTTCGTTAGGATGTGCACCCCTAAACGAAGGCTCTACTGCAGCGTTGGCCTTCTTCGTCAGTTTGGTAAACAGAGACTGTCGTCTTCTAAGCGTTGTTTTCGGCTCCTTTACCTTCTCCGTTTATAGACTGCTACTAGATGGAAAGTCCCGTGAAAAGTTGACGTGGACTTTGGTGAAGTGGCGCTCGACGTTACATCTTCTACCGACTGACACGCTCGCATGCTTTTTATTGGCCTGGCTAATCTGGCTGTCCTACATCACTGCTGAAGTAAAGACAACACAGTAGAAATATTAGTCTACTTTATTCTTTAGCAAATATGAACTCAATAAATGGCAGATGTTTCTGCACGCACGATGCACTTATCGTTACCTGGAGGTGAAATGGTTGTTGCACCGCTACAGGTCACAGAATCCGGTGTAAAACCGGCAGTAGGCTGAGGCCGAGCTCTCGTCCTTCTCAAGTTATCAAAAATACCACAAGTTCTTATGTTAACATGAGTGACAGGAGATATATATTTAAACAGGGACTTGTTGTTCCCCCAGTTCACAGTAGTTTGGTTGACTTGGAACGTTTAAGTCAAGGCGGTCGGCCATGTTCAGTATTGTTAACAGCTGTGTCGCTGAGTTAGCACGTGTTTTTACACATCACCAGTTTTTTTCCAGATGCTGGAGTCTCAGTGACAGACTGAATGAAAGATTCGATAAGGGATTCAGAACCAGATCCAGTATGGAACCGGTTGTCTGAACCCATCCCTACAGTTGACACATAATTGTGTCAAATGACATCCTATTATTTGCGTGCTGAAACACTCCACTGCAGTGCCTGAACTGTGACTGATAATAAACATGAGGTATTATTTTCTGTTTCTGTATTGTAATGTACAGCAGCTGCTGGTGGCCATATTTAATCAATGAAATGCTAAAAGTTCATATAATTTCTCTGGTATTTTTCTTCAGGCTCAGTTGAAGTACAGAATTATTTTGGGTGTTGACACCCTAGTTTGCACCCCCGTCTTTCCCCACGACCCCTCTAAACCTGCATTTTATAGGATTGTTTTCTGTCCTGAGCACCGAAAGGAGTAACCTATCGAGCTTTTGCTGGAGGATGTTATAAATGGAAATTTACATTAAGTTCCATCAGCTTTGTTAACAGGGCCTGGTGATATGTGTTCCCAAAACACAGACCATCGTCCAGAGAAAGACATTTAAAAATAAGATTAAAAGATGAATTCAAATTGACAGAGCTCTTTGTATAGTAAAGTAGTATAGTATTTGAATAGGTTGTCCCGTAATTTGCTAAATTTACTGCAGCAAATAAGTGAAATTAATTGCTTTTCATGCTAATTAAGATTAAGAGTATTAAATCATTTTCATTGCTTAGATGTAATTTCATCAAGTTGTTCTTGTTGTACACTGATTAGTCCTGTTGTGCGAAACATTTTCTGTTGTCATAAATTAATGAATGAATGAATATAATTTACTGCCACTATATTTTTATAAGGAACACACATCACTTGTTCAGTTGCAAAGAGAGGTAAAGGAATCTCTAAATTTTACATTTACAAGATCCTGCAACGAAGGCATTGTAAGTTACTCTTTCTGGGCACCGCAGGTTCATGCAGCACAGATGTTAAGGAAAATCGGAACTTGGACAACCTCTTCTCCAAAGGGGGGGTTGCAGCTGAGGCTGCTCAACTCCCCAATGGGAGTGCTGGGGGTGGGAGGAAACGTCCCTTAGAGGAGGGCAATAATGGGCATGCACATTCCAAGTACAGGCCCAAGAAACGTAAGAAAATCCCTGGGCCCATTCTGCCTAAGAATGCTCTAATGCAGCTGAATGAGATCAAGCCAGGGCTGCAGTACAAACTGCTGTCTCAGACCGGGCCGGTCCATGCACCCGTCTTCGTGATGACTGTGGAGGTCAACGGGCAGCTCTTCGAGGGTTCTGGTCCGACCAAGAAGAAGGCCAAGCTGAACGCAGCCGAGAAGGCCCTGCGCTCCTTCGTCCAGTTCCCCAACGCGTCTGAAGCCCACATGGCCATGGGCCGGACTCTGTCCGTCCACACGGACTTCACCTCGGACCAAGCAGACTTTCCGGACATGCTTTTTAATGCCTTTGAGACATCCACTCCTGTAGATGACCCGTTTTACCTCGCATCTAACAGTAACGGTTCCTTCAGCTCACTGGGAATAGAGTACCCGTTGCTACCCTCCCCTGTCCCAAACCTGGTCCAGGCCCCTTTACCTCCAGCCCCCTCCACCTTCATCTCCCCTACGAGCGGCAAGAACCCGGTCATGATCCTCAACGAGCTGCGACCAGGCCTCAAGTATGACTTTGTGTCAGAGAGCGGGGAGAGCCACGCCAAGAACTTTGTCATGTCAGTGACAGTAGATGCTCAGAACTTCCAGGGTTCTGGGCGGAACAAGAAGCTGGCCAAGGCCCGGGCTGCCCAGGCTGCTCTGTCTGCTCTGTTTAACATGCAGCTGGATCAGGCTCCATCAAGACAGCCTATACCCAGAGAGGGACTGCAGCTCCACCTGCCACAGGTAAGCATGGACCAACCCCCGTTACTTTACTTCACTGTTTTCATCTTGTCTTGTTAAAAGATCTGACCAGTCAGAATGAATACAGAGTTAATGATAGCATAGCAGGAGTGTTACTTTAGGTATGATCACATGGGACATCTTGATGAATGGCACCAACAACTCAGTTCCTTCTTTTCAATCACAATTATTCTCTCTGCTCTGCTTCCCCGGGGTGCTACGAGTTGAACATATGTGATGCAAAGCCCCAACTTTAAAGTTGTGTTGCTGTTTCCCTGAGGCATAATGTGAATAGTAAACAGGGACTGATGAATGTTAGTATTATGGAACCCACAATAACTCATTTTAAAAAGAGCAGGCCAAAATAGTGTTTTCTACATAGTTTCTAGGACGGATGCCTTAGCTTGCACATAGTCATCTGCAACCTCTGCAGCTTGACCAGATGTTTGGTCATCAACCAGATGGGTGAATAATCAACAAGCAGTCAGCATGTGTGCCTGTTAAAGCAACCCACTGCCACTCCCACTCCCAACCCGTCAAATACTGACGCTTGGTCAGCTTAGCATCTCATACCATCTGTATGAGATTCACCGGGCTTTCAGCCAACTCCAAAGTAAACCCATCTATGTCTGTAAGCCTAATAGATGCTCATAGCAGTTAAAGTTATGTAACAAACAAGCGGAAACCAGGCCCCAAGGAAGTGCGCTGGTCGTGGATCCGGACTTTCGTAGTGGCCAAACGGCGGTTCTGCAACTTCCGTGTCAGTCACGTGATGCATTTGGCCCAAAAAGACTTTTTCCCATAGACTTACATAGGGAAAGAGAAGGGTGTAACTCAAAGGATCATTTATTTTTAAGGTGAATCAACTTCCCAGTACGAACACTCTAATAGTCCTTATTTAAAAAATTAAGTTTTAAACTTGTAAAACGCACTAATAGCTGAATCCAGAGTTATTTCCCTTCCTCCGTTCATGTGAGTGAGACCCAAACCGAGGCTGGAGCGCAAGCCGTGACGACGGCGTGACGTTAGGACCCCGTGACCTAGTCATGTGACCGAGCAGACGCTACTCCGCCAATCACCTCGGACGCTACTCCACCAAGATCCGGGTACTTTTCCAGACGGAAGTCGAGCCATTTAGGCTTCAAGCGCCAATGAGACACTTTCATAGGAATGACTGGGGCCCAGCCTCTAACACTGGATCCAGTTCTCTTTATACATCCTTGGTGGAAACTGACACACTGTCTCTGATACATCCAGAACTGACACTAGAGGGGAACCTAGGGCGTCATAGTTTGAACCGTAGGATCGCCAACCAAGTGTAGGTATTCAACGAATTGGGAGTGAGAATGTGTTGGTCAAAAGGGAGGCAGAGCAGTTTATTTGGATGTCTCAGTATTCACATTACTGAACCATAGTAGTCACAGAGGTAGAGATATACTTGAAGCAGGTTTCCATCTCTCCACCTCTTCTGGAACTCTGCTCCATTATAGCATTTCATTGTAGTGTCCCATTTAATATGGCATTTATGCTCTGTCACCCTCTGCCCATACATACGGAGTCTATTCTTTCTGGTGGCCTGGAGTCATGTGATGGTGATGGAAAATAAAACACAAACGTTGCATCACACTGCAGAAAATAGAACTAGAAGAAGAAAAGGTGGACTCATGTCCTCCACCATCACAGTTTGTTCAACAATTCAGTTTCTATTTGCCTTCTCGCCACAAATAAAAAATAAAAAAAATGTTTTTAGGATAATTAGGCATCTGTCCTTCCATCCATCCATCTCTCAAAATTGCTTTTCTAGTTCAGAACTAGATTTAACTAGTTTTCAGGGCTGGATGCCAGCATGAATTGGCAATGAGGCAGGTTTCAGCCTAACACATGTAGACACCAGACGGCAACCTCCGATGCTGAGAAATTAAGCCAATACGGAAGTACAGAAAAACTGCAGTTCCTCAAACGGCCACTTGAGGCTCTAAAAGGGAGCCAATCCCCACAGACCTCCATTTAACAATGATCGACTTTACAGCAGAAATAAACATGTTCACAGCCTGGTACAATAAACGGGTTTGGTCTCTAACGGTGGTTAGATCGGTTAGTTATCTCCTCATTACTGAGGATTAATGATACTAGATTTCGGGCTGACTCGCTCATAGTGACACATGTCTAGCAGTACCAACATCTGTATGGATAATGACCTAAAACACAGGATGGCAGCAAGGCCTTGATGACGTCAGATTTCATTCAATGTTCTCAGGATTTCATTCAATGTTCTCACATTTCATTAAATATTCTCAGTATTTCATTAAATATTCTCACATTTCATTAGATATTCTCAGTATTTCATTAAATATTCTCACATTTCATTCCATATTCTCACATTTCATTCCATATTCTCACATTTCATTCCATATTCCCACATTTCATTCAATATTCTCAAGATTTCTTTCAGTATTCTCACATTTCATTCCATATTCTCAGTATTTCATTCAATATTCCCACATTTCATTCCATATTCTCAGGATTTCATTCCATATTCTCAGGTTTCACATTATATCTATATATAGTAATTAACCAAATGGCATGCCATAATAAATATATATATAAATAATCTAAGACCAAAGATACTTTAAGTCATGTATTGTTTTGGCATCAGCACTGATACATTTCATGATAGTCGTACAACATTACAGCTTGTTATAACACAAAAGCCAAAAGTCAGTTGTTACAAAATCAGCTATACGAGAGAAAGGCATAAATTAGTCCCATATTAAGATGAGGTTTTATAGGCTGAAAGGGGCCGTGGCCTGTTTGATGATATGCAGCTAACACTTCCTTGATAGATCCGTGTCGTCTAAACGAAATGATGGTCTACTGCCGTCACCGCTCATGGCCAACCTGACAAAGTCTGATTGAAGAGCTTCAGGAGAGACAAGTTCAATACACTGGGAATCTATTTACACATGAACTAATCCCTGCCTGTAATCCCTGCACACCGATAACAAAGCTGTTATCTTAATTAGCATCACCCTCTGAGTGCTATTCAAACACTGCTGTTCATTATACCAGCCTTTCCAAGTCACTCTGCTTTACTTCCAGAGCAGCCCGTGGAGCAGAGGATTTGACTGGTTTAAGCTGCTCACATCCCTGCCTGTCATTCACACCAGTGCAGCATTCCTAATTGAAATATTCAATAATAGTTTCAGTGCCGATAAGAAGAGCTTTCACTTTCTTTTTATCACACGTGGCCATTGTTGCCTTCCCGTATTAAATCTGATGACGAGAGTCAGAGCAGCCCACATTTTCAACCTGCTTTCTTTAGTTCAGAGACTTTATCTCAGATCATTTTATTATTAAGCTTCATTTCTAATAATCGGTTCATTTTCACCTATTTGTTGCGGTTGCCACCTCAGGTCCTGGCAGACGCCGTCACTCGCCTGGTCGTCGACAAGTTCAGCGAACTGACGGACAACTTCACCTCTCCACACGCTCGACGGAAAGTACTGGCAGGTGTCGTCATGACAACAGGTGATTTTTTTTTTTTTTTCAGACAAAACATTTGCTTCTGAAAACATTCAACCCTCATCCAAGACAATTTTAGAAGCTCTGTTTGAAGCTGCAGCTCTGTATATCAGGAAGATTGGATAGACACCGCACGACTGCAGCTGAGTAGTTTACTGGGCCTGTTCTGCACAGCATGTGTCTCAGCTGTGTTTGGATCAGCAGGGACCTGATTCAGCTGCATTCCTGTTTTTATGTAAAATATTGAAGCTAACCCGACTCTGACCTCAGTTTAAATTTCACATTCAGTCACTCTCCAGTTTGTCTTTGAGTTTAAACCTCAGTGTTTAGAGTCAAAGACACAGTTTCTCTCACTAAAAACATTGTCACAGAAATGTTGTATTTTAAATGCGCCTGGAGAACTGTAGACCATCAGCTGTTGAAAGATCAGGAAACCTTCAGTCTGGTCGAGGTTGGTGAAACATTAAAGGTCGCTGATCTTTGGGTCTCTGTACAGCAGTTTGTGTATGATGACATCAGATCAATTTCTTTCCTCGTACCTTCTTGTACAGGTTCCGATGTGAAGGAGGCCCAGGTCATCTGCGTGTCCACAGGGACTAAGTGCATCAATGGTGAATACATGAGCGACAGAGGTTTGGCCCTCAATGACTGCCATGCTGAGATTGTGGCTCGCCGTTCACTCATCAGGTACCTGTACTCGCAGCTGGAGCATTTCCTCAGGTGAGTCCCAGTACAGCAGAGAGCTGGTGTCCTGTGTCCTTACTGTCCATTTACACCTACGTTTACATGCACCTGCCTGCCAGGTGTACAACGTTAGCTGCAGGTCCTTAACAAGTTTGAAAAGAAGGATTTTTTTTTTTCCAAAATGAAAAAGTCTGAATTCTCAGAAATATCAGAGGATTGAAGTTGTGTTTTGTGTATCTTACAACTTGATGTACATTCATTGCATTGCATGTTTTAGTATTTCTACCCAACTGGAGTAAAGACCTGACAAATAAGGAGAAAATAACATTTATGGAGAACTTCTAAACATGTCCATTTAAACAACCAAATGTCTGATAACCAGAAAAATGAAAGTCTTATCGTGCAACACAAGTGTTATTCTCCTGCATGTCAAACCTTCTGATATGTTAGTTTAAAGAAACTTTCCATAGCGTTCCATATGGTATAACATCACTTGATTTTCAATTGTGTCTCCAGTAACCAAGAAGAGGAGCAGCAGAGATCCGTCTTTACCAGGTGTGACAACAGACAAGGCTTCATGCTGAAGGAAAACGTCCAGTTCCACCTGTACATCAGCACCTCCCCCTGTGGAGACGCCCGCATCTTCTCTCCTCATGAAGCTGGAATGGAGGGTGAGAGTCCATACGAGAAACTGCACATGTTCAGTATGGGAACGTATCTATGTTCCCCAGGTCCTTTGTTCCCCAGGTCCTATGTTCCCAAAGTCCTATGTTCCCAAAGTTCTATGTTCCCAAGGTCCTATGTTCCCAGGGTCCTATGTTCCCAAAGTTCTATGTTCCCAAGGTCCTATGTTCCCAAGGTCCTATGTTCCCAGGGTCCTATGTTCCCAAGGTCCTATGTTCCCAAGGTCCTATGTTCCCAAGGTCCTATGTTTCCAGGGTCCTATGATTCCAGGGTCCTATGTTCCCAAGGTCCTATGTTCCCAGGGTCCTATGTCCCCAAGGTCCTGCAGTATGTTCCCAGGGTCCTATGTTCCCAGGGTCCTATGTTCCCAAGGTCCTATGTTCCCAGGGTCCTATGTCCCCAAGGTCCTATGTTCCCAGGGTCCTATGTTCCCAGGGTCCTATGTCCCCAAGGTCCTATGTTCCCAGGGTCCTATGTTCCCAGGGTCCTATGTTCCCAAGGTCCTATGTTCCCAGGGTCCTATGTTCCTGAGGTCCTATGTTCCCAGGATCCTATGTTCCCAAAGTCCTATGTTCACAAGGTCCTATGTTCCCAAGGTCCTATGTTCCCAAGGTCCTATGTTCCCAGGGTCCTATGTTCCCAGGGTCCTATGTTCCCAAGGTCCTATGTTCCCAAGGTCCTATGTTCCCAATGTCCTATGTTCCCAGGGTCCTATGTTCCCAGGGTCCTATGTTCCCGAGGTCCTATGTTCCCAGGATCCTATGTTCCCAAAGTCCTATGTTCACAAGGTCCTATGTTCCCAGGGTCCTATGTTCCCAAGGTCCTATGTTCCCAAGGTCCTATGTTCCCAGGGTCCTATGATTCCAGGGTCCTATGTTCCCAGGGTCCTATTTTCCCAGGGTCCTATGTTCCCAAGGTCCTATGTTCCCAGGGTCCTATGTTCCCAGGGTCCTATGTTCCCGAGGTCCTATGTTCCCAGGATCCTATGTTCCCAAAGTCCTATGTTCACAAGGTCCTATGTTCCCAGGGTCCTATGTTCCCAAGGTCCTATGTTCCCAGGGTCCTATGATTCCAGGGTCCTATGTTTCCAGGGTCCTATTTTCCCAGGGTCCTATGTTCCCAGGGTCCTATGTTCCCAGGGTCCTTTGTTCCCAAGAGAGGACATACTGTACGTAGAACTGGGGAACATAGGAATGACCCCTTCAGTGTGGCCCTGATGAAGATTTTTCATGTAAAAGTTCTCAGATTAGAAAGAAGAAACCACTGAAATCTAAATATTCTGCATGAAAATGTGTTGGTAACCACAAGATCCTCACAGCGTCCGTCGTTGCCTCTCTTCCTGTCTCAGATCAGGGGGACAGACACCCGAACAGAAAAGCTCGTGGGCAGCTCCGCACTAAAATAGAGTCTGGTGAAGGAACCATCCCGGTACGCTCCAGTAACACCATTCAGACGTGGGACGGGGTTCTTCAGGGGGAGAGGCTGCTCACCATGTCCTGCAGTGACAAGATAGCCAGGTTTGTGTTGTTCACACTCTGTCCACAGGACAGATCACTCCTCCAGTCAGAAGCTACACAAAAAGACAACATGATACAGAATACCATGTCTACGTGTTTCTGAAAAAGTCAAGCGTGTTCCTGGGGTTACTGTCCATATTCTAAGACAAATCAGCTCCACTACAGTTGCTATTAGAAGTTTAAACCTTTGAAAAGATACACTGACAATTGACCAGTGCAGGTGCTGGTATTATCTTGGTTTCGCCCAGCGTTGCTGCCTTCAACCTTTTATCCAAGGTGCTCGGGAGGTTGCGCTCCTGCCGTTACTAAGCAACCGAAAGCTGCGCGCTGTAATGACGATGATGATGAAGTAGACTAAAAGCTGACTAAACTAAACAAAGTAAATAAATGGATCTCACAGGCTATAACACATTCGCTGTGTAACTGATGACGCGTAACCCAGCCTCTTTCCTTCTGCCTGCAGAGAGAGGGACAGAGAGAGAGCGGGGGTAGAGGGAAGGGGAGGGGGACACCTGTCGATTCAGCGTTTTTTCACATTAAACTCGGGTGAAATCACCGAGGGGGGGGGGGGGGATCGGGCAGCTTGGCGGAGGTTTGCGCTCTCTGAGTGCTATTCTAGTTACAGACGTGTCTGAGCTCGCCGTGACTCCTCCATTCGCTCATAGACTCGCCTCTGTTGTGGAGCCGTGACGTTTAACCCGTCTCATGGACTCATGGGAAATGATGTTCTTTGCTGTTGCAGCCACTCTTTATGACCAAATAGTGTGTTTTTACATGGAACATTTACCCGTGCACCTTTTTAAAATGTCTTTGTAAAGCAAAACATACAATAGGAGTAAACAATACCCAGTGTGAGAGAATCAACATTACCCGTAATAGTACATCGTAGCCCTGCAGACCCATCGGAGGTGTTGAAGGGTGTTTTTGAGCAGACAGTAGGAATCCTGATGATCAGTTAGTTCATGCATAAAGAGGCTGAATTATCTCGGTGTCATGCTGCAATCACTCCATACGAGCCTCTGCTGTCAGCTGCAGTCCTCAGGTGTCATCAGGCCACTGGAGCTCTGATTAGGCTGCTTGATGAATCTCCAGGAGGCCGCTAACAGCTCAGGACTCCTCTGAGCCGGAATCCAAATTAGCGGGAACAATAATGAGTTTGTATGTTCAGGGTCCTTCAGGTTTCGTCTCTTTGTCTCAGCGGTTCACATCAAGAGGACTGGGAGAAGACAAACTGGATGTGCCTGATTGAATAGAATGGTGGGTTCTGTCCCCCTTCAGGTGGAACGTGGTCGGGTTCCAGGGCTCTCTGATGAGCTACTTCACCGAGGCCATCTACTTCTCTAGCATCATTCTGGGCAGCCTGTACCACGGCGACCACCTCTCGAGAGCCATGTACCAGAGGATCACTGAGATCGAGGACCTGCCGCAGTCCTTCAGCTTGAACCGACCACTGCTCAGCGGTGAGGAAGGATTCACACTGATCTATGTTCCACACTGTATCTGTAGCTCCTTCAGCAGGGTTCTCACTGGCCAATGGCTATATGGAATATCAGGGAAGTTTGACGTAGTATTTCAGGCAGAGATAGTTGTGTATTTATATTTTCCCAGAGTACACTAGAAGTAAACTAGATTTAAAGATCCAACCGCTGGTAAATAATGACTCCTCTTCAGATCTGTCTTTGAAACAGAGACGCATTCTAAGGGCTGGTCTCAAAATTTCAACTCACTCATCTTCAACCTCTTATCCGGGGTCGGGTCTTGGGGGCAACAGCTCCAGCAGGACCCCAAACTTCCCTTTCCCGGGCCACATTACCAGCTCTGACTGGGGGATCCCGAGGCGTTCCCAGGCCAGTGTGGAGATCTAATCTCTCCACCTAGTCCTGGGTCTTCCCAGTGGCCTCCTCTCAGCTGGTCGTGCCTGGAACACCTCCCTAGGGAGGCGCCCAGGGGGCATCCTTACTAGATGCCCGAACCACCTCAGGTGGCTCCTTTCAACGCAAAGGAGTACACTCTAATACAAAAATCCGTAGAAAAACAGAAAATGTCCTGGAAGAAAATTACCAGATCATTTTTCGTTAAGTTTACGGACATTTTCGACAATTTCTGTTGATTTACAGCATGTCCTCTGTACCAGTCACGGACACTTCTGTTAATCCTAAAACAGAAAATTCTGTAAATGTACACTATATCCTCCGTACCGAGCCAAATAGCAGCCCAACCTTTACATTCTGGAGGGAGAACAGACGCTACTGCTAGCATTTGTACGTTACCTATCGGTCTCTGTGGACCACCTGAGGCTAAAACTGGGGCTAACTCCACCTGACGTCCACTGAAGTCTAAAATATAAGCATTGGTAAAATGTAAACTACAATACCAAACTTGCTATAGTCTCAAAATGAGTCAGCAAAATATTCCTGTGTATCTGGTAACGTTAACGGTCGACAACAACTGCACTAAACAACAAAACAGCTTTCAACTAAAACGATACCGAGCTAACGTGAAGTCTTTCACATAAATTATAAAAATAGACAGTAATTGTTGATTTTTTACCACAGAAGTGAGAGAAAGTTTTTCCACATCTGACCTAAACTTTGCAGTGTGTGAGGGTCTCTGCCTCTTCCAACTTTCATGCTAGCGGAGGTTCTTGTTCCCACAATGCAATGTGTATTTAAAAATAAGGGCCAAATCTCCGGCCAATCTCACGTTCCATTGTCCCCTCACTCGAGACCCCGAGGTACTTGACCTCCTTCACTTGGGGGTAAGGACTCATTCCCTACCCGGAAAATTTCAACTGATATAAGAAAAATGTTTCAAACACTAGCAACCCTGCTTTCAGAGATTAGGGCTCAGGCTACCTGTTCTAAACACAGAAGAGTTCATGATGGTGGAGACCCTGTGTGATGATCCACAAATCTTTTATAATATGTGAAATGTCAGAATGTCCTATTTAATATAATATATATAATAAGCTTTTTAAATAGTCTGTTTTCTGAATTGGGTTTCCACTCGTGTTTATGTCCACTGTGAACTGAACCCCCGTCTGCAGGAATAAGTAACTCAGAGGCTCGTCAGCCAGGAAAAGCACCCAACTTCAGTGTGAACTGGACGGTGGGAGACCAGGGTTTAGAGGTGATCAACGCCACCACGGGGAAAGATGATCTGGGTCGACCCTCCAGGCTCTGTAAACACGCCCTCTACAGCCGCTGGATGCGCCTGCACTGCAAGGTAACACCGCTGACACTGCATACGGTTCTGGTCTCACACGTCTGTACTGTATAGCAGGGGTTCTCAACCTTTTCTAACTTCTGATTCATCAACATTTTATCCAACGACCACCTTCCAAAATAAATTACTATAATGTGTCATACCACTGTCAGCTGTAATGACCTGCAGAAAGCTTTTTTATTCAGCTTCCCCTCCCCCATCACCGCCTGGGTCATATTTCCTCACCACACGCTTTGGAGTTGTTACTGGTGCGGGGTTGTCTCCAACATCACCTTCATGTTTAAAAAGAAACGAGTATTAGGGCCACATTTAAGGGAAAAAAGTCTGATATTTCGAGAATAAAGTCGTAACTTTACAAGAAAAAAAGTTGTAAAATGAGAATAAAGTCATAACTTTACGAGAGAAAAAGTGGTAATATTACGAGAATAAAGTCATAACTTTACGAGAAACAAAGTCGTAATATTACGAGAATAAAGTCAGAACTTTAGGAGAAAAGAAAGTTGTAATATTACGAGAATAAAGTCATAACTTTACGAGAAAAAAGTCAGAATATTACAAGAATAAAGTCAGAACTTTACGAGAAAAAAAGTCATATTACGAGAATAAAGTCAGAACTTTAGGATCAATAAAGTCGTAATATTAGGAGAATGAATGAGATGAAATTCTTCTCGTCAATGTGAAAAAGCAATTTAGTCCATTGGACACGAAGCCCCTTCAGTAAATAAGCCTACTACTACTGCTGCTACTACTACTACTACTGCTACTACTCTGCTGCAGACCTGCTTTACTTTCGGTTTAGAGTTCAGTATGAGGGCAGATTTCTACAGCTCCAATCACGTCATTAATCTCTGAAATAAAAAGTGTCGGACTAATGGGGACCGGGTGACTCCATTTAAAAGCAGTCACATCTTTTACTCCAGACAGAAGGTGACTCATTCTTTGTGTTATCTGTCTATAAGCAACCACGTGTTGTTGAATGCAGCAACAATAGGACACATGAACCGTTCAGTCACCTGAGTACCTGTAAAGTAGGTTTAAATCCTTCAAAATAAGAGATGGAGCCACACTCCTGATTCCTTCAGTGTAACATAGTTTCACTCTGATGGCATCACATTTATCAGGATCCTGAACACTGATGAAGAAAACTTGTCAGGCAAGACTTGAGTTAAATTATACTGCAACTCTTATTGTGAAGTTAATGCACTTCCACAGCTAGGTGCATATGTTTCTGTACATCTTTATGATTATATATCCCCCAGTTTTATGGTTTTTATCATTACTGGTGTTGTTTGTGGTACGTTCTATTGTGTACCCTGTTAATACAATATGTATTAGTTAAATGGTCCCATGACGCCTCAGAGGTCATACAGGTTTGAGTGTATTTATTTCGGCAGACTGTACATCGTCTGATAATCTGATTAATCTCATCAGAATCTAAGTCATGTGCTCAGTGTCTGGCCACCGTTTTTAAAGATGTAAGTGAAATTAAAGCTGCGAGCAGTGATGAACGGGCCCTCGCATCTGCACGTGCGTCGGGGTTACTGGCGGGACGCCGACTGACGCGATAAACTTCCATAAATAAATATGTGCAAAAACTGCTATGACGCCTGCCACAAGAGTCTACGACAAACGGTTCTTGAGTTATGAAAGGGGGGCGTGGTTAATGTCTTGGGGCGGGGCTATGAGTCTATATTGACATTTAAATGTCCTCAAGACTGGACCCTTATCATGACTGAAAATTTGGAGCAGCGGAAGTTACAAGAACTCCGTTTCATGGCGAATGGCTCAAAATGGCCGCCACGCCACGGTCAGGTCGTTCAGTGAAGATTCACCATTTGAATACATTTTCATCCTGAAGGTCTTAAGATTATCCTGACCAAATTTCAAGTCGATTTCAAATTTGGAGGAGGAGGAGTTAAAGTACACGTCCTATAAAACGCAAAAAATGGGCGAAAATCGCACACTAAATTCAAAATGGCCAACTTCCTGTTGAGTTTTGCGCATACCTCCAAGAGGCTTTTTATGTGCGTCTCCACATGTTAAAGCTGTCTTCCAAATCTCATACATGTAGGTGAAACTGGAGCGAGGGGCTCAATTTTTCCAATTTTTTAGCGGGCACTAGCGATGCATTTTGCAACACCCGAGCCCGAGACCCTTAAAATATCAAATTTTTCACTGCGTCTGATAAGTGTGCCAAGTTTAACAACTTTTTGAGCATGTTAAGGTCGTCAAAAAAGTGATTAATTTGAGAGAAAAATAAAAAGAATTCCTACAGTTTCAATAGCGCCATCGCTGGCCCGACGTTGACGGTGCTCGGGCCCTAATAATAATAGTTTGGCCAAGCATTATAACTTTTACAGCAACTTAGTTGTGTATTTTCTGTCCGTGACCCCACAGCTCTGCTCCACCCTCCGGATCAGAACAGTGAGGCCCGGCAGCTACCACGAGGCCAAGCAGGCGGCGGCGGAGTACCACGGCGCCAAACAGACGCTCTTCAGAGCCTTCCACAAAGCCGGGCTGGGCGCCTGGGTGAAGAAACCGATAGAGCAGGACCAGTTTGCTCTCACCACCTGAGCTGGCGCTGGTAGACTGCTCGCTTTATTTCCTGGGTCAGTTTCAGTGGTGGAATAGTTTCCCTCTGGATCGTCATGGACTGGATGGACTGGTTTCACTGGGAACAGAGAGGCGCCACATCCAGATGTCAGAGTCCATGGAGGTAACATTCCACGGTCATTTTTATAGCCTCCTGCTACTCAGCCAGCACATTAAAAAAAGAGGATTACTCCGTCAGTTATGCAACTTTATACAAAGGACAGATGTAAAAACAGACTTTGGGAATGGAAACTTGTAATTGTTAGTTTCAGTGGTTTATATCAGAATAGTGATGTATTCATTTTGCATGTGTGATTATACCAAATCCGTAGGAAGTCAACAGTAAAAGGTTTGTTATCATGTAACAGTGTTGTGATAACTTGAGAATGTCCTTCTGCAGTTTGTAAAACTGTCTTTTCTCCGCTTTGCTGCAAATCTGAGGTCACAAAGATATTTCCTTTCATTTCCAGCTGAGAATACGCACACAGAAAAGACTTTAGTCATCCACAGCTCAAAGACAGCTAGACTCTGAGGTGTTTTCTTTGTCGGCGGTGGTGCAGACTAAACGGGCCCACAGTCCTGCCGCGTTGGGTCGCTTAATATGGTGGACTGGCCTGTGCTATACTGTCAATGTGTCGGTCCAGACTGTGTGTCTGTGGCGTCACTCACAGACATCTTTTAAAGGCTGCTGTCTTGCCGGGAAATCCAAATTTGGTCAAAGGGGAGGAAGCCGGTGTGCACCTGATGAGAGGCGAAGTGACCATCAGGGCTGACTGTGGTAGGCTGACACACCTGCCAATCAAAGAAATACGACATTGTTGCGTTAAAGCTAGGTCTCTACTGTCCCTCTTCCACTTAGAGTCCGGACCAAGCTTGCGTCCGTGGTTGCTGCCAAATTGGTTTGCCTGAAGTTCAAGTTGATGTTTTATATAGCTGCCTCAGCACAGTAGCGCCTGTGTGTACTTTTGGATCCTGATCTCACCTCACTTGAATGAACATTTTAAAGGGGCTCTATGTAAGAATCAGAAATGTCTTGTTAACGGTGACACCTCTGGCCGTTAAGTCAACGAAAGTCAGCGTCCTGTTGCTTTCACTTGTGCTCGCACTACGTAGACGTGAGCGAGCATCGGTTACAACAGATCACCACAATATCACTATATACTTCACATGCTTGGAAGTAATGTTAGCTAACCTATCCAACAGGAATTTGCTAGTTCGTGGTCCGTTTTTCATAACCAGACAAAGGTCCCTCCGTGAATCGAAGACCCGGCCAATGTTGATCCTAGTTTTGATTCCTGTTTTGCAAGACGGGCTTCACTAGATATAACTTTGTTTTTTGTGTGCTTCCGTGGAGTTTCTGTTGAGTTGTGCGCATGACGTCACATCCATTGGATTTTCCAAGAAAACCAGCCCGCATTCTTCACATTAAAAGCAGTCTTACAACCAGTTCACACACTGTCTATTAAAAAAAAACAATTAAAAAAACGTTTATAGGTGTAAAAACGTACATACAGTCCCTTTAAAGGGCGGGTCCATTATTTTTAGTTTAGGTTTGTATATCATTCTTTAGCTTCCAAGTGATGTTCCTTGTGTATTTGAGTCTGAAAATTCAAATTTTGGTCTTAGTACGTATGTTTTAGTGTAAAAATGCACTTTTCCAAAGCCCTTCTAAAAAGTTTTTCCCATGTTACCTGACGTTTCTGCATGATGACGCTGCTGCTTGTACAGTATATAAGTAAGGGATAATATACAGCGAGCCGGTCATTGTTGTGAAATAATCCCCGACAGCGTCGCGTTGCAGCATCGCATCACCCTGAAGGGGATTCTTCCACAACAATGACCCGCTAGCTGTACATTATCCCACTTATTACACGGCTACTTACTGAAGAAATCAATATTTTGACACAAAAACGTCAGCGCTGCGCACATAGCAGCAGTCTGTTATACGTAGCAGCGGTCTGTTATACGTAGCAACGGTCTATTATACATAGCAACGATCTGTTATACATAGCAACGGTCTGTTATACATAGCAATGGTCTGCTATACATAGCAACGGTCTGCTATATATAGCAACAGTCTGCTATACGTAGCAACGGTCTGTTATACACAGCATAGCAACGGTCTGCTATACATAGCAACGGTCTGCTATACATAGCAACGGTCTGCTATACATAGCAATGGTCTACTATACATAGCAACGGTCTACTATACATAGCAACGGTCTGTAAGGACTGTTTAATCCATCACATCAGGACTGAAGCACTCAGCCATGGTGGTTGGTCCAACTGATGCATCATTTAGTTCCGTCACAATCGGTCTCCTCGTACCCTTTAACCCTTGCAGTTTGGGCTCATTTCCTCTAAGTTGATGACCCCAAACGGGACCGACACATTGAAGTGTGAATAGCCTCGTTCCCATCTGACCAAACAGAGGAAACACTCTCTCCTACTATGAACCCTGCTGCACTAAATGGGGGTAACAACCTTTATGCAATGAAACAAATCAACGTGTCAGAGTGTGTGAGTCTCTCCTCCAGCGATAGTCCCTATGCAGTAAGTACACTAGAGTAAACCCAGACCTGTTAACACCTCACTCACTATTAGCACCAGTAAAAGCTCACCAAAGATGATGTCAGCATCTGTCAAAGCTTTGACAGCTTTTATTTATTATTGTTTTCCACACACTGCTTTTTATTACTGTACCTGCCTCTACTACTTGTGGTGATGTGTGAAATGGTGTTAAATGTGTGATGTTCTACTCTCTCAAACCAAACAAGAGCTGTTTCCTCTACAGCACAGAAATAATCTCTATGTCCTGATCTAGCTTGTATTTAGGACTATGTTTGTAAAAGCATTTTTCTGTAACTTCCAAATGTGTTTTAAATTTTTCTAAAATCTTTATTTGCTGTATAAGTCCTCTGGATGTAAACCTCCAGCCTCAAACACACACACACACACACACACACACACACACAGGGCATATTTAACTGATTTACTTTTAATATAAGTTCTTTATATATTTTGAATGTGTATCCTTCTGCTTCTATTTAAAATATGTCTTAACTTTGAGCATGTGCAGACCTGTTCCTGTCTCAGCTTACCTGGCTCCAGACTCGGGCCCTCAGGGTTTTTGGAGGTGCCGGCCAGTTACGTTTCCACGGGATATGCACTTTTTAAAAAGGGAAACTCTGACTTTTATCCATTAAAAGTGAATGGATGAATGGTAAAATACTGTATGTCCATATGTTGGTGCTTGGTGGGCCTCCACAGTTCTGATGGGTTCATGCATTACATTATTATAGCAAGACTGTGGGGCCTAATGCATGAGCTCTACCTGTAAAGCATGAATATAAAATATGTAGAAACTGAGTCAAGTCACTGAGCTAGAGATTTATTAAAATGTTACTACAGTCATTTTGTATGGTTGTCTTGCTTTTTAATAAGGACTACGGCTGTGGTGCTTCGGAATATATGTTGAAGAAACAAATTGATGAATGTATGATTGTATGAATGACATGGTGATTTGGAGAGAGAGACTGCTGATGGAGGGAGGGGAGGTGGATGGGTCCAACAAACACAGGACGGTCAACCAGGAGGCAGCTGTAGTTCTATTCGGTAAAAGGCTCCTCCCTCTACTGAATATTACGGCGTCCAGCGCTGACTACTCATCCATTTCTCTTCAGTGATCGCCGATTGCCCACTAACTGCTACATCTCCACGGACGGAGTCGCCGTTACAAGAACCTCGCCGGTGTCCGTCGTGCCCCGGCCTCATCGCCGGGGTGGATCTTCACGACGCCTGCTTCCGATGCCTCAGAGCGGACCACGCAGAGGAGGGCATTCAGCAACCTCCAGCCTGCCGGTCGATTCCCAAGATTTGACGCCAGCGGAGAGGGGATCATTTTGTGTGCTGCGCCGTGATGCACCGCTGTGGTTCTGGAGACGCCTGGTTCCAACAGGTGAAGAGACAGGCATCTGGCTGGTTCCAACAGGTGAAGAGACAGGCTGGTACCAACAGGTGAAGAGACAGGCGTCCAGTTGGTTCCAACAGGTGAAGAGACAACGTCCAGCTGGTTCCAACAGGTGAAGAGACAGGCATCCGGTTGGTTCCAACAGGTGAAGAGACAGGCATCCGGCTGGTTCCAACAGGTGAAGAGACAGGCGTCCGGCTGGTTCCAACAGGTGACGAGACAGGCGTCCAGCTGGTTCCAACAGGTGAAGAGACGGGTGTCCGGCTGGTTCCAACAGGTGAAGAGACAACTTCCAGCTGGTTCCAACAGGTGATGAGACAGGCGTCCGGCTGGTTCCAACAGGTGACGAGACAGGCGTCCAGCTGGTTCCAACAGGTGAAGAGACGGGTGTCCGGCTGGTTCCAACAGGTGAAGAGACAACTTCCAGCTGGTTCCAACAGGTGATGAGACAGGCGTCCGGCTGGTTCCAACAGGTGAAGAGACAGGCGTCCGGCTGGTTCCAACAGGTGAAGAGACAGGTGTCCGGCTGATTCCAACAGGTGAAAAGACAGGCTGGGGTCAACAGGTGAAGAGACAGGCGTCCAGTTGGTTCCAACAGGTGAAGAGACAGGCGTCCAGTTGGTTCCAACAGGTGAAGAGACAGGCGTCCAGCTGGTTCCAACAGGTGAAGAGACAGGCTGGGGTCAACAGGTGAAGAGACAGGCGTCCAGCTGGTTCCAGCAGGTGAAGAGACAGGCTGGGGTCAACAGGTGAAGAGACAGGCGTCCGGCTGGTTCCAACAGGTGAAGAGACAAGCGTCCGGCTGGTTCCAACAGGTGAAGAGACAGGCGTCCGGCTGGTTCCAACAGGTGAAGAGACAGGCGTCCGGCTGGTTCCAACAGGTGAAGAGACAGGCGTCCGGTTGGTTCCAACAGGTGAAGAGACAGGCTGGGGTCAACAGGTGAAGAGAAAGGCTGGTTCCAACAGGTGAAGAGACAGGCTGGTTCCAACAGGTGAAGAGACAGGCGTCCAGTTGGTTCCAACAGGTGAAGAGACAGGCGTCCGGCTGGTTCCAACACGTGAAGAGACAGGCGTCCGGTTGGTTCCAACAGGTGAAGAGCAGCAGGAACCTCACCTCCTAAACGCCTATTTCTTTTCGACCCCATGATGACATCATCAGGGTTATTTAGTTATTTACACAACCTCATAACAACATTCAGCTACTTGTCAGATCCATATGATACACAGCACATCCTGTATGACATCATATAGATCTAATCGGAGGGATTAAGAACATCATGTATTGTTAATTTGACCAACACGGCAGCTTTATGCTGCTACATGTGATGACGGTGACGGTGTAATGATGTTAGAATGATGGCGTTGAGTTAAACCTGGTGAATGCTGCTCGGCTTGTGTTGTTGTTGACACAATGCCAGGTAGCTGCTGTTTATCTGCTGCTATCTAAAGCTGCTCTGACCGCCATCTCCTACGTGGGCTGTTAGAGGCCTATTACTCGGTCCTATCAGCCACCGGCACCTGTGCAACATGAGAGAGCCAGATAATCTCACTGTGGATTACCTGTCCTCTCTGCATCACCAGGGAGACCTCCTGCAAAAAGACAGACCTTTCTATATGCTCTTTTTTTGGGCTCCATTCCCCCCTTCCTAGTCCACGTACAAGAGCAAAGTTTAGAAGCTGATTTCTGGGCTGTGAGGATTGAGCTGATAGAGTCTGGCTCTGAATGAGAGAAAAGAGCTTCAAGGTGAAGTGGGATTAGTGAAAACAGACCTTTATACTTCTCCAAATTCCACAATTTAACTGCAAATTAGGTTCCCAGGCTAAGTCTCTGACAGGGGCCGTGCAAAACGGGCTTTGTCCTCCACATATTTCAATAATTGTCTAGTCATTTCTCAGCAGTTTTGTACTTTATTTCAAGGCCACACCCCCTTCTTTTTATTCAGTTCGAAAAGTTTGAAAAGTGACTTGAGCTAAATGATCGCTCCTAGTTGAAAACAGAATATCGCAGCTGAAGAAGCAGAGTGTCCCGTCCCCCTCCATCAAACTCTCTGGCTCAGCGGCCGAAGTTGTCCGTCCATTAGGACATCTCCTCCTCATTTGTCGCGGCTTGTTTCCCCGGCAATCAAACCCCATTAGCCACTTAATGGGCCTCTGCATGAACTTAATGTACGTACAGTAACAGCAGCACTCAGCAGATGGTCCCAAAAACACTCCAACCACAGTTTACTTTTCCTCTGAGATGTGAAACCAGTGTCAGAATACACCAGGGCTCAGCAAGCGTTACTATCAAAAGAGCCCAAATCTGTCTGGAGCATTGTGATGAAGGTAACACAGCTTCTAGTCTAAGTATATAGTATATACTGTAAATCTAATGCAGTGAGGGCCAAAGAGCAAATGTACTACGGAGTATTAGGGCCACATTGAGGGAAAAAACATCTGAGATTTACAGAATAAAGTCAGAATATTACGAGAATAAAGTCATAACTTAATGAGAAAATAAAAGTTGTAATATTACGAGAATAAAGTCATAACTTAATGAGAAAATAAAAGTTGTAATATTACGAGAATAAAGTCATAACTTTATGAGAGAAAAAGTCATAATATTATGAGAATAAAGTCATAATTTAACAAGAAAAAAGTTGTAATATTACGAGAATAAAGTCATAACTACAAGAAAAAAAAGTTGTAATGTTACGAGAATAAAGTCATAACTACGAGAAAAAAAGTAATATTACTAGAATAAAGTCATAACTTTACGAGAAAAAAAGTTGTAATATTACGAGAATAAAGTCATAACTTTACGAGAAAAAAAGTCGCTATATTACGAGAATAAAGTCATAATTTTACGAGAAAAAAAGAAAATAACACGTAAAATTACTACTTTATAATATTACGACTTTATTCTCTAAATCTCAGATTTATTTATTTTCCTCAATGTGGCCCTAATACTCCGTCGTTCCGTTGTACCATAGACCTACAACAATGATAAATGAAAATGAAAATGTAAACAAAAAACAGTTCTTCATTTCCATTTTGAAGAATCCACAGGGAGCCACTGGAGAGGAGCTACAGAGACGCAGGTTGCTGACCCCTGCTCATGGAGCACTTCAGTTGCAGAAGAAGCACACAGGCTCTTCAGTGCTGACATGACAGTGAGCAGGCAGTGTCAGACTGCTTCACCTTTTCCGATATCGCTAACTCGTCGCTGCAGCATGGTTTGATTCTATTTGAATCGAAAGGTCTTGTGCACTTAAATTATCGCGTAAATTTTAAAAAAACAAAACATGAAATCTTCTCATCTTACTCCCACAAAGGAAGCAAATATGCGTATTTCCCAAACATGTAACTGTTCCTTTAAGATATTTGTTAAGGATGATGAATAAACAACTCAATATTCATAACGTAGTGCTTACAGCGCCTAGCTGTGGACTACACCAACAGACAGAAATAAAGAAACAGCAGGTATCTGCACTCAGTCAGTGACAATTAAAGCATAAAAGCTGCTGTGATGGTGATGAGGAATCCTTGGAATCCAATGTGGCACAAAGACGCTTGGCCTCATTAACAGTGAAGGACGCCTGGCACAGCCATGGCTAGTGATCTGTTTGCCTCGAGTAACCGTCCTGTAACCAATCCTTCCCTTCCCAAACATTGATCTTTCTAATTCCTTCCATGGAGCTTCAGTGGTGTTGTTTGGTTGATGGAACAGAATGACAGTAAAATTATGACTCTATTCTCATAATATTACGACTTTTTTTCTCGTAAAGTTATGACTTTATTCTCATAATATTACGACTTTTTTTCTCGTAAAGTTATGACTTTATTCTCATAATATTACGACTTTTTTCTCGTAAAATTATGACTTTATTCTCATAATATTACGACATTATTCTCGTATTATTATGACTTTATTCTCGTAATATTACGACATTATTCTCGTATTATTATGACTTTATTCTCGTAATATTACGACTTTTTTTCTCGTAAAGTTCTGACTTTATTCTCGTAATATTACGACATTATTCTCGTATTATTATGACTTTATTCTCATAATATTACAACTTTTTTTCTCGTAAAGTTATGACTTTATTCTCGTAATATTACGACATTATTCTCGTATTATTATGACTTTATTCTCATAATATTACAACTTTTTTTCTCATAAAGTTATGACTTTATTCTCGTAATATTACAAAAAAGTTTCTCTTAAAGTTATGACTTTATTTTCAAAATATTACAACTTGTTTCTTGTAAAGTTCTGACTTTATTCTGGTAATATTACGACTTTTTTCTCGTAAAATTATAACTTTATTCTCATAATATTACGACTTTATTCTCGTATTATTATGACTTTATTCTCATATTACGACTTTATTCTCGTATTATTATGACTTTATTCTCGTAATATTATATTTTATTCTCGTATTATTATGACTTTATTCTCATAATATTACAACTTTTTTTCTCGCAAAGTTATGACTTTATTCTCATATTAAAAATGTTTTCTCGTAAAGTTATAACTTTATTCTCATAATATTACGACTTTTTTCTTGTAGAGTTCTGACTTTATTCTCATAATATTACGACTTTTTTCTCGTAAAGTTCTGACTTTATTCTCATATAATTATGACTTTATTCTCGTAATATTACGACATTTTTCTTGTAAAATTATGACTTTCCCAAAGTAATATTCATGTCACCTGCTTGTAAACATGGAAGACAGCAGACACAAACAGGTCTGTTTTCACTTGATTTTATGCCACAGTTCGTTTCATGCTGAGCGGCAGTTTCTCCTGGCTGCACACACAATGCTGCTGCAGTGGACTGCTTCCACACCTGCTGTGAAGTGCATGAAGCCAACCCACTTCCTGTCCATGTTCGGACGGTGTTACCATGTTCCATGTAACCTCTGTTAGAAATGGCTCACTGACCAACTGAACAATGCTGGACGAGACTGGGAGCAACAACATCTTAGTTTAAGACTTAACACCTGTGTTTTGAGCTTTGGTTGTAGTGTGCATTTTGGTTTGCATATATTTAAAAGCTGATGAGAATGTTGTTATCAACTTCATGTCTAAAACCAGAACAGATCTGTAGCTTAGCACAAAGACTGGAAATAAATGGGAACAGTTAGCCTTTTCTCTTTGTGTTGTTGCAAACAGGAATGCCGCTGAGATTTAATACAAGAAAATTCAAATAATCATTTTCATAGAACCAGTTCCTGTTTGTGGATTTGATTTTCCAGCAGTCTATCAAATCAATACAAAGCTCTTCAGCTGCCGAACCTCAAATATTGAAACTTTCTTGAATGCATTTATGGCTTTGAAAGGATCCAACATTATGGCTCCGTTTGTTTGAAACTCTGGGAAAGAATCGACCGGCTTAAAGCTCAGTCACTGTTGTAACTCTCACCCTACATACTGTCTGACATTTGTCTTCACTGGATGGGAAACGTCTGTAGTGCACACCTGCCTGTCCCCTCATGTGAGAGAGTCTAGTATTTACAGATCCAGAAAGGAAAGGTCATGGTCATCTAATGGGGAATAGACGGGAGTGGAGAGCCTGGCTACTCATTGTGTCCCCACATACATCAACTCCACTGAGCAGAAAATTAAAATGGAAATTTAGGCCTTGAACGGAGTCGAGGGTCCCATTAACCTGTGCTGTATGATTTATGACAGGTGATTATATCACCTCAGTGCTACCTGGACCACTGAGCTCATTCAGCACTCCAACTCATAACCATTCATTTCATAATAGCCTTTAGAATACACTTGAATCCTCTTTTTATTCTCATTGAATAGATGTAAAAATCATTATTCAGCTGCTAGTGATATGTTAGGAAAATATACTATAGGTCAAAATGTTCTATATTGCGTAATGAACCTCATACTGTATGTAGTTTTATTTCATATCACCTTATTGTTCTAGACCAGAGGTCAGCAACCTGCGTCTCTGTAGCTCTTCTCCAGTGGCTCCCTGTGGAGTTTTAAAAATGGAAATAAATAACTGTTTTTTGTTTACATTTTCATTTTTATTTATCATTGTTGTAGGTCTATGGTATGACGGTACGACGGAGTATTAGGGCCACATTGAGGAAAAAAAATATATCTGAGATTTAGAGAATGAAGTCATAATATTATGAGAATAAAGCCATAATATTATAAAATAGTAATTTTACGTGTTATTTTCTTTGTTTCTCGTAAAGTTATGACTTTATTCTCGTAATATTCTGACTTTTTTTCTCGTTAAGTTATGACTTTATTCTTGTAATATTACGAATTTTGTTCTCGTAAAGTTATGACTTTATTCTCGTAATATTACAACTTTTTTTCTAGTTAAGTTATGACTTTATTCTCATAATATTATGATTTTTTTTCTCATAAAGTTATGACTTTATTCTCGTAATATTACAATTTTTTTCTCGTAAAGTTATGACTTTATTCTCGTAATATTACGACTTTTTTTCTCGTTAAGTTATGACTTTATTCTCGTAATATTACGACTTTTTTTCTCGTTAAATTATGACTTTATTCTCGTAATATTGACACTTTTTTTCTTGGCCCTCACTACATTAGACTTATATACTATAAACTTAGACTATAGCTGTTGAAAGCAGTAAAAAAAAAGTAGATTCTTTTGTAAAAGGTTGTAGTTCAGGTGGGATTATTTTCAGGTGGGATTATTTTCCGATTTGACTGCATGTTGGATTTACCAAGAAGATTGTCAGACAATTAATGTTATAAACATAATAAAATGTCTCACACATCATGGTGGAAGGTCAGTCAATTTACAATCACATAACTCCCTCTGCTGGATGTACAGCATCACTGCAAGAACACAGATGAAACATCAACCCATCTCATTTTACCACATTAACTCCACACAGGGTGGTATTGTCGTGTTCAGCATGTGGTGCTGCAGGTGGTATGATGAGCAGGAGATTCAATAGAGGTTGAGAGACCGGTAGCATTATTTTTACCTGCCGGAGAGCAGGTTAGGTTCACAGACTCGGTTCCTATGGTAACTGAGTTTAGATTTAAAGGTCCCATATCGTGCTCATTTTCAGGTTCTTACTTGTGTTTTGTGTTTCTACTAGAACATGTTACATGCTGTAATGTTCAAAAACAACTTAATTTCCTCATACTGTCTGCCTGAATATATCTGTATTTACACTCTGTCTGAAACGCTCCGTTTTAGTGCATTTCAACGGAATTGCGTTGCTAGGCAACAGTTTGGGTCCATGTTTACTTCCTGTCAGCTGATGTCATTCACATACACTGCAACAGGAAACAAACTGGGACACATTTAGAATGTTTAAACCCTGTAATGGTCTAAATATTGTATATTTGTGACATCACAAATGGACAGAAATCCTAATGGCTTGTTTCAAACGCACAATTTCTGAATACGGGCTGTGTGTATTTCTCCATATACAGAGCGTTTTGATAGTTTAACAGTATTTATATAGCACTTAAACCTGCTTTATAATGTAAAAGACGTGAAAATCTAACTTTTTACAATATGAGACCTTTAACCAACTCAGAATTTTCACTAATCCCACTCTCTGAAACAGGAGCAAGGACTTCAAACCAGGCGGCAACCTCCGGGTCTGAGAAGTGAAGCCAAAAGCTGAAGAACCTTAAACCTGCATTCTATTCTCGTTAAGTTATGACTTTATTCTCGTAATATTACAACTTTCTTTTTCTGAAGGGCAGTCATTGCAGGCTTCCTGGTAGCCTTATGAGAATACACTGTTTACCATTGGCAGAGCATTTTGGCAAATTTTTCTTGGGCGCTCCCCACATAATCAGCTGTGCTGCTCATCCCACAAATGCATGATCCTTACAAGTTGGACATCATTGTGAAGGTAAATAAACAGGCTTTCCAACGATGTAAAATATAATGCCAATTCGCATTGTAACAACAGAGAAATAATCCACATCTCTTAAAGGAACGTTAGGAACGTTGTTTCATTGTTGTCCTTTTAGCACCTGATGCCTGTGTGACGCCTGCCACCAAACTCCCCTCTGAACATTAGTATTAATAATGTCTTCAACATCGTCTTTTGTCAATTACGTTCAGAAGTTCAACCATGGCATTTAAAAGTGTATATAAGGTTCTCTTCTTCAATTCGGCATGGCAGAAATATTCACAATATCGTTTACTGGAACAAAACGTACATGAGTTTATTTGTTAAAGGCGCCAAATTAGCGTGAACCTAACGTTACCTAAACATTAAACTAGTGGATTTTTAAATGAAGTTCGGCGTAGGCTACTTTAGCGCCACACAAGGCAGAGGTACAATAGAAAGGTAAAACAACGAGCTTGATGATGATGATGATGTCTTTACAAGACACGCTTTAAATCTCGACTGCAATAAGGTAAAAGAGGTGTCATTTAAGTTGATCCACAGATTCTATTCAGTGAAACATTTCTTACAGAAGTTAAAGATTGACATACTGTAGATGTAAATTGTTCCTTCTGCGAATCACATCCTAAAACTTGCTCTCATTTATTCTGGTCCTGTAAATTTACATGTGAATTGTGGAAAGATGGCAATAATTTTATACTTGTTAACATTTTCTCAGATTTTGCACTGTACAATAGAAATATTATATTTGGTTGCTATGATTACAGTGACAAAGACAATAATGCATTTTTAATTCTCGTGAAGTTCCACATTCACATGTGTAAATTTACCCCCAAAAAAAACTAATTTCTTTGTATTTATGAGAGAAATGGAATTATATCTGTCAACAATTTCTTCCTCACAAAACAAAAAAGCAATGAAAACAATGAATGTATGCAATATCTTTAAAGTTTTTAAGTGAAATTATTGTCATACTCTCGCGTGGTCTTTTTTTAAATTATTATCTATTTATCTATTTATTTTTATTGTGTTTTTTTTATGTTGGTTTTGTTTCATTTCTGTTGTCCTTTTATGTTTGTCACAGCTCTTTGATTATGTTTTCGCTATGCTTCTTTTGTATGTAAATGTTTTTAATGTTTTCTGCTGTTACTATGGATACTGTCATTTAGAAATAATAATAAAAAAATTTTTTTTTTTAAAAACTGCACCACATGCCGCTTTCAAGTACTGTGGGAAATATCGGAATTAGATAGCAAGTGACTCAAAAATGACTCCAATAGCACGCACACACACGCACACATTGCACTTACTCTTCAACACAAGTCATCTTTGAATTTTATTGTTGCTAATTCAAAAGATCAAATCAAATATGGCATTAAAGTCATTGAGGGACTTTTACTACCCTGGTTGGTTAAAGTCTCTCCTCAGGTGAATCCATGTCTCATTTGTGGTCTGACAGTAAAACAGTAAATTCATCAAGTTCAGGGCCCCGTACCGTTATTTTACAAGTTATAATAATTATGCAAAAGTATCAGTTTATTTAGCATTGATATATGGATTGATAAAACAACATTGTGTGAGCCATGTAATTAACCACTGTTGCTTTGTGTTTTATTTTTTGGGGAATTTTCATCAGAATACAAGAATGTAAAGTCAATTAGAAATATTTCATAGGCAAGTAAATATCATCTACACAGTAAAAAAAGAAATAAGTTATTTGAATTGGTTTTAAATGCTATCTTACTTCACTGAATACCCACAATTTGAGATAAATTGAGAACAGGGAAATGCAGGTTATGCAATGTCATGAGCAATTTTGCAGTCAGTTTCTTTCTGTCTCTCAGTCACTTGCTTTTCTCTCTCTTTCCTCTACTTTTCCATCACACTGAGCGTGGCACTGCTCTTGGCCTTGCCCGTGGTAAACTTCACCACCCCGCTCATGTCCACGCTGGTGTTTTTCAGGGTGAGCTTGTGGACCGTCCCGTGGTTTTCCAGGCGGACAGAGGGGCCCTGCTGAAGGGTGTCTCCATTCAGAGTCCAAAGGGGAGGCTTGTTTATGGCAACAGACACCTCACACTGGAAGGATGCTGGCTCAGGCTCAGTTACCTCCACGTCCTCTAGCTCTTTGACCATTACAAGGGCTTGGGCTGCACAGAGGGAAAGAAGTGTTATCTTGGTAAGGGGAATAAGAGAGACTTTTGCTTTCAATCCATCACACCCAACCACACCCAACCACCTCAAGCTTACCTTCCACCATGAGTTTGGCTTTGGATGTATGCTCCCCGACCTCGATGCTGTAGGTGCCCTCATCCTCCACAACCACCTGCCGGATCACCAGCTTGTGGGAGCAGCCGTCGGCCAGGATCTCCACTCGATCCGAGGCCACCAGCTCCTCCTCGCCCTTGTACCAGGTGGCGTTGGAGCGAGGCGTGGAAACGGTGCATTCCAGGATCACGCGGTGTTTCTCCAGGGCTGTTCGATCTCGCAGGGGTTTCACGATGGAAACGGGGAGTTCTGGAGTGAGAAGAAAGGTTTTTAGATTCAAGCTGTTAACATCCTGAAAGTTGAAGATCTTCTAGAGGTAAGAATGGACTCACCTTCTACCTCAAGGTAAGCTGTAGATTCAACATCCCTGGCGACAAAGCGGATTTCCCCGGCATCTTCAGCCTTGACGTTACACATCAGTAGGAAGTGTTTGGTCCCTGAAGGAGAACAACAACAGACTTGTAGAATCTGCTTTTCTGGAGGCTCGAGGTGGTCCAGTACCTTACTAAGACACGTTATGTACTTTTATCTGTTGATTTTTCACTCATACAATGTACATCTTAGCTCTCTGCTCCTTCCCAGGTCTCCACCAGAGATCCTCCTACCTTCAGCACAATACATGTGCTGCATGTTTCTACACCTCTGGTACATTTGTTACTGAGCTAATTGCTATTTTTCTCTCCTTTTCTGACCTTCAGTGCGGATCTTGATGGTGCTAGTGGGCCGGATCCTGTGGCCGTCTTTGGACCATTCTCCGGTAACATCTTCCAGAGAAACCTCACACATGAAGACAGCATTCTGGTCCTCCTGAATGTCCAGGTCCTCCAGGTCATGCACTATCTCCAACTTATGCTCTGTGAGGTTAGTAAAGAGGTTGAGATCAGCAACATTAAAAACAGAAGAAGCATCTTTGTCATTGCGACCTCTAGGTGGAGTTACAGTATATGATAAGTTCTACACACTGTTTCATTTTTATGTGCAAACTTTGTTGTTTAATGTGTGTTCAAATACTTACCATAAACCTCCAGTGAACAGGAAGTGTTGATTTCCCCCGTGTCACACTTGTAGGTGCCAGAGTCAGCCCGGGAGCACTGCATGATCTGACAGAACCGCTTCCGGCCCATGGAGTAGATCCGACAGTTCGTCCCCGGCTTCAGCTCTGTCCCGTTCTAATTCACAGCAGCAAAAGGAACAGAGGAAACTCCTCACAAGTCTAAAACCATCACATCTTGCATTTTTCTACAATAAGCCAAAACATAATCAAGAGAAATGAGAGTATTTTTTTGGTTTGTTTTACCTTAAGCCATCTGACTTCGATGTTTTGTCTGGAGAATTCACACTCCAGAGTGGTTGGAAGTTCCTCCTCCACACGGACATCAGTCAGTGTTTTCAGGAGAGACACCGGAGTCTCTGTCAATTTAACAAATCCAATCAATGAACCAACAAATCAACAACCTAATAAATCAATCAATCAAGCTTTTTGTATAGCACCTGAAATAGTATTAAAAGCTGTAGTGACAGCAATAGCAGTAAAACAGTGTGACGTAAAAACTAGATCAATAGAATAGCAATAAAATATATTAAAATTAGACAAATTAAATACAGTAAAATAAGTAATTAATACAATTATACAAATTAAAAACATAAAAATCAGTGACTAAAAATCAGTCACTCATATGGTTATATTTCTCTGTCTATATAATAACTTCAACTAAACGAACTAAATAGATTTGGTTTCATTCTCACCATCATCTCCCTTATGTAGAATTTAAATATCTTTTCAATGCAAAATCCAAAACGACCCTTAATAAGCGAGTCCACAGGCCAGTATTTACCTTTGACAGTGAGCCTGGCGGTGGTGCGCACCCCTTCGGCTGAGAAGACGATAGTGCCTGTGTCCTCCAGGGTTAGGTTGGACAGGGTGAGGCCATGGACTAGCCCGTTGGTGCTCACCCGCCACTGGTTGTTCGGTTTCACCCGGATGCCGTCCTTCTGCCAGATTCCCTCCACATCTGTGTGGGAGAGCTCCACCTCGAAAGAGGCTGTCTCTCGTTCAACGGTTTCTTGGTCAGTTAAGCCTTTACGGAAGGAGATTTTACGGGCTGGATTGGAAGAGATGAGGGAGAGGAATGTTTTATAAATACATCTTCTTAGTATCAGGACTAAATGATTCCATCCAGATAAAGAACACTGTGTTTCAAGGACAACAAAAGGTGGTTCAAATATAGACCCAGCTCAGTTTATCGCATTACAAAAACAACACCTACAGGAACTCCATGGTCCATCGTCCCAGTGTCATTCAGTGCACTATTGTATAACAGCATGGCTGTTGTACAGTTTCCACACGTACATGTCTAGCCCTGCTATTCTTAGTATCTTTGTGACATACTGTTAAAGACACCAGCAATATGTACTGTTCTTTGGTTACCCAGAACTGTGTTTGATGAGACGCCAGTCGCAAAGTGATACACTGAACTGACTCCTGAATTAGCTTTGGAGAAGCCTCCAAACATTTGAAAGTATACAAAAAAGGTATTTGGATAGTACACACTGTGTGTTTTATAGCTTAAATAATTAGTTGATTAATCTGTTTGTGGGTCCACAGAAAATTAATTCATAACAATGTTGAAAATTGATAAATCATATAAGTCATTTATCAATTAAACATGCAAATCAGTGAGCTACCTTTGGTTCTGAGAAGTGAAGCCAATGCTGAAGTGCCTTAAACTTGCATTCTTTCTACCAGCCAGCAGGGGGCGACTCCTCTGGTTGCAAAAAGAAGTCTGGTTGTATAGAAGTCTCTGAGAAAATGAGCCTACTTCTCTCTTGATTTATTACCTCAGTAAACATTGTAAACATGAGTTTATGGTCTCAATCACTAGTTTCAAGTCTTCTTCAATACAGCATGATGTTCATTTAGTAAATTATGGTCCCATTTAGAGTCAGATAGACCATAAAGCAGGGGATGCTTTAGGGCGGGGCTACCTTGTGATTAACAGGTTGCTACCACGGCGTTGTCCGGTCTGGGAGTTGTCCGTGTTTTTTCGTCTTACAACTTTAACCCTTTCACAGTGTGTTTTCACTTCATGAAAGTTAACTATAACATTTTGCTTGCCTAAAAGTGCCTTATTCAGCCCTCTCGTTTCACTTCTAGTTGCAAAAAAACAAGACGGTGACGGCCAAAATGCCGAACTCAAGGCTTTCAAATGGCAGTCCACAAACGTCAAGGTGACTACGTCCACTTCTTATATATAGTCTATGATGCTAATGTCTATTCATGTCTCAGCATCTCTGGCTACGCATCATCCATGCCCCACCTCCGATGACTTACGCTCTACATTGAGCTTGACCTGCGTCCGGTCATGCAGAGTCTCACAGCGATAGGTTCCCCGGTCTGACAGAGTCAGGTTTTGGATGATCAGACTGCGTTTACAGCCGTTCTGAGCCAGCGTGTGCCGGGAACCTGGCTGGATGACCACCCCTTGCCTCATCCATTGGACCTCTCCCATCTCAAGGCTGATCTCTGTCTCCAAGGTGGCGTCGCCAAACTCCTCCGCCATGACAGCCTGCGTTTTCTTAGTAAACATGACCTGAGCCTCTGGAGATAATGAGGAGAGATAACGGTTACAATGAACTGCAGGTAATTATGTTAATACAACACATCCTCTCTTCTCAATTAAATGGTTACCCTGAACTTTGAGGCAGGCTTTGCTTATTTGTCCCTCGGCCTCCGCTGTAATCTTCGAACAGTCCAACATCTGGCACTTCTTGATAACCAATGTGTGGCACAGGCCGTTCTGGTTTGCCTGGAAACGATCGCCCAGGGTGATCGCCTCATTGTCCATGAGCCAGACCAACTGGACATCCTCAGGGGAAACCACACACTTGAAGGTGGCATCTTCTCCTTCAAGCACGGTGGTGTTGTGGAGCTCTGTGAGGAACTCCACCACTCGAGGCACTGAAGAGACATAAGAAGGTTCACAAACCTGCTACCCCACGTAAGAAAAGACAGATAATCTGAGTACAGGCGTACTTACTCTCTACTCTCAGCTTTGCCACGGTCCGGTCATCTCTGGACTCACAGGCGTACTCGCCAGCATCCTCTCTGATTAAACGATGGATGGTCAAGCTTCGCTCAACTCCATCCGCCCGAATGGAGAACCTTCTGCTTGGAGCCACCTCCACGCCATTCCTCAGCCACTGGACGTCTGCTTTTGGCTTGCACACCTCACAGCAAAGGGTCACCATACCGTCGGCATGGGCCACGGTGTCTCGCAGTGGCTTCACAAACTTGATTCTCATTTCTGTGATACCAAAAAACTAAGTTAATATGGCTTTTCAGTCCAAATTTCTCTACAATTTTATCAGCTGACAAGATGAAACTGAAATGTTAACCTTTCACCAGCAAGCTGAAGTGGATCTGGTCCGTGTTGACATCGCAGGTGTATTCTCCAGCATCCGAGCGCCTCAAAGGCTCGATGGTAAGGGTGCGCTTATGGCCCTCCATGAGTGCTCGGGAACGCTCGTCTTCAACAGGCGTCCAGTTTTTCAGCCAACGCACTTGAGCGCTTTCCTTGGACACGTAGCTCGTCAAGGTCACACTCTCTGCTTCGTAACCTGTCACGACGATATCATCCTCCTTGTTCACAAACGTAACTGGAGTCTCTTTGATGGAAAAGGAAAGAGAGCAAAATATTAGGTGATCTTCTGGATAATCATATCTCTGGAGACGTCACTGTGAGTTTTTACCTTGAATCCTGACAACGCTGATCATCTTATCATCCACAGTGTCGCACACGTACTTCCCAGAATCTGAGGGCTGGACATTTGAGATGATGATTTTCCTCAGAGTGCCGTGGCTCTCTATGTAGGTCCGGGAGTCGCTGGTTAGCAGCACGTCATTGCAGTACCACTGGACGGGGGCGTTGGCACGGGACACTTCACAGGCCAGGATCAGCTCTTCCCCAGCCACCATATCCTGGCAGTCAGTGTCATTTGAGTTGCCCACGATTTTCACTGGAGGCTCTAAAGCAAAGGGGAAATGATTTATTTAAAGAACAGTTTTTAAACCGCATCATTCATAATCAATAAAATGTACTAAATTAACCCTACCTTCTACCGTAACCTGGAAGTTGATATTATCATCGCCGACATCCAGGAAGTACTCTCCCGAGTCTCCGAGTTCAGCGTTGAGGATGACCAACGAGCGGAAAGCACCTTCTTCCTCTTCGCAGAACCTTTCATCGCCCTCAATGCGACAGTTATTCCTATACCATTTGGCGACGCCATTGGCTCTGGAGAGCTCGCACTCCAGCACAATGTCATCAGAAATCAGGGATTTCAAATTCGTCTTCATCTCTGTCTTTCTTAGGATCTTCACTGGAGGCTCTGATGATGTAGAATTACATTTATATTGAGCGCCATTATGACATTATTGTGCTCTTTAAAATGGCATTTTGGGACATCTCCAAAGCTGACCTGACATTGCCTCTCACCTGAAACTTTGACCTGGAAATCAATTTTATCATCAACAGCGTCACAGGTGTATTTCCCAGAATCCTCTGGGGTGGGGGAGTGGATGGTCAAACGATGGATGAGCCCGTCCTCTGTGATGGTGACGTTACTGCTCTCCTCTACTTCTTTACCATTTCGCCACCACTTGACCCCAGCGCTTGGCCGGGATACTTCGATCTCCAGCACGATTGGTTTGCCTGCAATACTCTCCAGTTGGTCTGGCGTGTTTTGGGGACGAGTAAGCGCCACTGGTGCCTCTAAATAAAAAAGAGGAATTAAGTCATTATTATCCTTTTATCATGATGCTAAATAGTTACCCTTATGTCCTCATGCTTACCTTCAATAGTGACCAGGAAGGCCACAGAGTCATCTTCAGTGTCACATATATACTCCCCTGTGTCGTCCACAGTGGTCATGGGTATAACCAGCCGGCGTTTGGTGCCGTCCACCTCCAGGATCAAGTTAGGACCCTCCTCTACCTCCAGGCTGTCTCTGTACCACCGGACTGGGGCGTCCGCCTGGGAGATCTCACAGCTGAGCTCCAGCCTCTCGGGGGCCAAATGGGTCAGTTCCAGCTCCGATTCACTGGGGGAAATGATTCTTACCAGCGGCTCTGGTGCAGGAGGAGGATAGTTAAATGTAACCTTTTAAATACAATATAAATTTGTGGAATTTCTACACAAAATTGAGCTCTTACCCTTGACACTAAGCTGGAAAAAGACAGAGTCTCCATCTGTTTCGCAGACATACTCTCCGCCGTCCTCCGCAGAGCCGCTGAGGATTGTCAGCCTCCTGTAAGGACCCTCCGATATCAGCTGGACTTTGTCGCTCTCCTCCACCTCCTGGCCGTCCTTGAACCAGCACACCTTCCCACTTGAACGAGACAACTCGCACTGCAGCTGGATCTCCTCTGAGATGTAGCTTTCCATCACAACATCATCCTTAGGTTCCACAATCATCACTGGATGCTCTGGGTTTATAAATAGAGGAAGAGGAGTGATATTAAATCAGATTTCTAATGCTTATATGTGTGTAAAAATGTAAATCGATGAAGTCAGAAAGGTCCTTGTACCTCGGACATTGACAGTGAACTCCATGCTGTTGTTTCCTGTCTGGCAGGTGTAGCTGCCAGCATCTGAGGTTTCTGCCGAGCGGATGATCAGCCTCCTCATGGTTCCCTCTGCCTGCAGAGTGACGTTGTCACTGGGCTGGATCTCACAGCCGTCCTTATACCTGGGACGCACCAAATCACACACAGATAACTGTAAAACACAGGGTTTCAAATAACTAAATACATGTAGATACCAGGGTTATAATCGTAAACTAAAACTGAAACTAAAACGAAAATAAGCTGTGAAAAATATTGTTAGTAAAATGAAACTAAATTAAAAACTATATCCTTTAAGAAAAAACTAAGCTGAAACGATGCTGCCTGGGTAAAAAATGAATAAAAATGAAGGTAAACTCAATTCAGTTCGAGTTTTTTTAGCTATACTATATCACAACCGAAAAAAGGAGACAGCATGAATTTCCGTCAACTCTCGATGAACCACAGAGATTGAACGGACATTCCAGGAGATGGCGCTATGCCGCAATTGTTTAACTAAAGTAGCACGAAGATTAAACATTATGGGCATTCCTACACAGTTCTCCAACTATGTATTCTGTATTCTACATACTTCTGAAACATTATACTTGGCCCTAACAAAAACAAGCTAAAACTACTGTAAAACTTAATATATAAAAACTAAACCTTTCTGAAAAACTGAAACTAAACTAAAACCATCAAACACACTCTGAAAACTCACTAAAACTAAACAGAAATACAATCGAAAAGTCAAAACTAAAACTAAATAAAAATTACCAGCAATTAAATATTCAAAACTATTTGAAACTTGGTAGATACAAAATAATAAAACTCAAAACTGCCTATCAAAGTGCAAATACATTTAAATGATGAGTAATAAAAAACAGAACATAATAAATAGAAGCACCAGTTGATCATTTTCATATTCATTTTTCTAACAGGAATTAGCTCCTTGTCGTCTTACCACACGACTTTGGCATCGTCTGTGGAGACGTGGCAGAGCAGCACCACAGGGTCCAGCTCCATGCTGCTCTTATGGAGCTCCTCCTCTGGGACTGGCCTGAACTCCACAGAAGGACCTGAACAAACAGGAGGAGGGAGGGATGTCAACAGCTGGAACACAAGGTACCAGAGGATGCCTCCTTAAAATTCAAAATATTCCTACACAATCTGGTTAAAGCTGGAGCGCGGGAATTGTACATATAAATGAACATACGTTACATTCAAGCCCTTGCCAAACAAGTTCAAACAATGCTTATGTCCCGATCAGACAGAGTGCATTTTAGCAGCCTGGGACGGCTTTCCGTTATCGTTTTCAACGTTGCTGAGGGCCTCGCGTTTTTGCAAGAGCACCCTGAACGTCTCGAGTTGAAACAATTCAACTCAGAGCAGAAAAGCGGCCAACTGCATTATCATTTTTTCTCATTTTGGTGACTTATGCTGGATACACACAAAACAGCAGGAGGCCCATTAGTGCGGTACTTGAGATTTCGGGAAAGTTGTTTTCATTAATTTAAACTGTACTATTAACTATTTGGGTCCTTTACAGTTCATGGTTTGTAAAAAGGTAACGTTAGCACTCAATTGGTGGTTGCCTAGCAACATATAAAATAAAAAAGACGCAGCAAATTGCGAAAACCGCAGCTCCGAAAGTACACCACAGTTGTGGTGTCTGTGGCGACTTTCACGCACTGGTGCACCAGTGATGCATTTTGCGTCAACCAGGGAGAAATCATAGCGGTGGAGCAGCAGCTAGGAGTATGGCGGGAAACTATTGCAGTAAATCCTAAGAAGCGTCAAAGTAAAGTTTCTGGAGTAAAAAAAAAACTCGCCGTTCAGTGTATGTGTAATTACTCTCACTGCCAGAGGGGGGAGACAAAAGTTCCACACTCCAGCTTTAAATCCTAAAACCAAATGGATTAACAAGAGCCAGACGTCACAATTTCATTTTGTTCATTCAATTTATAATGATATAAAAGAATTGGAAAGCATTTTTGAGAAGTTTAAAATGTGTAGAATTCTTCCGGATAAAAGAATTATTAAACACTTAATTCAATATAAAACTATAAAAAGAAGTCGATCGACTAAAAACATATTCATTTTCGTATCGTTCTACTTTTCCAAAACCTTTTACCTGCAACGTCCACGTTGAATTTGATGACATCTCCTGAAGTTTCACATGTATAAGCTCCAGAGTGAGATGCATCTGCTGATTGAATCACAATCCTCCTCATGTTCCCATCTGATTGGATGTTGATGCTGTCGGTCGCCTGGAGCTCCTCGCCATCTTTGAACCAGGATACTTTAGCGAAGGGGTGGGAGACTTCACAGTAGAGGACAATGGGGTCACTAGTGTCCACCTTCTTATTGCTGTCTACGTCTGACAGAGGATTGAATTTAACCACAGCAGCTGCAAAGAAATAAACACACAAATAAACTCCAAAGAAATACATCCATCACATGCTGAATTTAACAGAACTAGCAGATTGTTACACCTACGTTTAACGCGGAGCACAGCTGAATCCCGGACTCCATTGGCTATGAACGTGACCTCTGCTGTGTCCTCTGTAGGGAGAGTTTCACGGATAACCAATGAGTGCAGCGTTTGGGACTGTTTCATTGAATATCGTCCACCGTGCTGCAGTTGAGCGCTATTCAGAAACCAGGTTCCAACCATCGTGGCAGACAATTCGATGGAGAAGTGAGCGTCTTCTCCTTCCACAACGTCACAACCTTTGAGCCGACTGCAAATCTTTGGTCCAGGAACTAAGGAAAATGGGAAAAGTAGAAGTACAAGTTAACAAAATATTCTCATTCTTCGTTTTTAAAGCAGTTTTACCTTCCTGGTTTCCACTCATTACAATACAAACTTTTCCTTGTTGGTGTGTTCAAGGACAGTCCATCATCTGAGACTTTAGTCAGCTGCTGAACAGCAACCTTTAACCCTTTAAAAACAGACCTGTTGTTTGCATAATCATGAAATAAAAACCATAACAGCGAGAGCATTCATTCTTTTTGCAGCAGAAAGCTGAGGCTTCTGTCTTCCACGTCATCACGAGGGTACAACATGCTCATTATGTTTCGTTACGTGCAGAACGTAACGAAACGATCGAAACACCTTTGCACTCGATCGGCTCATAAAAATGACCATATATTTTAAAAACTAAAAAATGCGCAAATAACTTTTGGAGTGTGAAGAAATATTTTGTTCATGTTTCTACATTTAGGAATTTGTCTTTATTTAGTAACATTTTATGAGAAAAAAAAGTCAGATTTTTTTTTTTTTGTTTTAAATTGATGACACAATTTCAATACTTTTGTCGATTATTCTTCCTTATTTACTTCTATAACTTTTTGGCTTAGGTTAGATAGATTTTAGGGTTGTGAAGAATTTGAAGATGCTCCAAGAAATGACATCACAATAAGCAAAATTACCAATGTAGGCACAGGGCAGACCATTTCTATTGTTGAGTTCAAAGGGTTAAACCCCAGAAACTACTGGTTTCACTTAATACTTTTGACTCGTCACGCAGATGACTCCAATTTAATGACTAAGAAAAAGATCTCAAGACAGCCTTTGCTGCTATGTCTGGAGAAAGTGGAGATCAATTTGGCATATTTCCATTACTCAATCAGATCATTCAAAATGAAATACATAGAATAACACATGTACAATTCCTCACCCAGATGGACAGCTTTGGGAAACTCCACATGGCCGCTTCGCCCGTACTTGTTGATGCAACAGACACGGAACCGGTAGTCGCCTTCGCACGGCACGCTGTCGCCGCCGACCTCAGCTGAAGTGGCGGTCTCTGAGGTGAAACACTTCTGCCACTCCTGGGAGCCCACTTCCTGTCTCTCCACGACAAAGATGGATCGGGTGGAGGTCTGGCTGTTGGGGGCGGGAACCCAGGTGAGCAGGGCGCTGTTGTGTCGATCCATGTCCATTTTGATTCCCCCAGGACAGATAGGAGGGCAATGTCTTGTGGCTATAAGTGGGAAAGGACAAAGAATAGAATGTATAAGAGCAAAAACTCAAAGTTTAAAGTCTTGCAAATCAATTCTGGAAACTGTGAAACAAACATTTCCTAAATGTACCTTTGACCTTGAGACGTGATGAGGTCTTGGATCTTCCTGCGACAAAGGTCACTATCCCTGAGTCATGATAGGCCACGTTGACAAAGACCAGAATGTGAGTTTTGCCAAAAGACTTCAGGATGGTCTGCTGAGTCTCTTGCAGCTTCAAACCATCTTTGAACCAGTGGATCTCCATGTCGTCGCCCTCCACCTCCACGCAGAACACGGCATTCTCACCCTCCAGGACCTCCAGCTTCCGGGGAAGTTTACGAACAATAGTACCTGTAAGATTATTTTATTTACTTTAATTTGTGTTTGTACTTCAATTTTTTCGCTAAACTTTGACGGTGTACCTTAAAATATTGATTGCTGGAAAATGTTCCAACTAATATATACATATATCTGTCTTATTGCACATGATAAATTACCTTTATTCCACAAATCTAAAATGCTGCATACCTTTAACTGATAGCTCTGCAATGCTCTTTGCTCCGTCTGGCATCTCACAGAGATACACCCCGTCGTCGTCGGTCCCAACATCATGGATGGTCAGCCTCCGCGTGGCTCCTTTCTGCTCCATCCCGTATTTACTGCTGGGCATCAGCCGCTGGTCCTCCAGGTACCAGGCGGACGGGAGCGACTCGTCGGGCACCTCGCACTCCAGCACGGCGACATCCCTCTCCCTCACCTCGACATCTCTTAACGGACGCCTGAACCGCACAGCTGGGCCTGAAGAACAAGGGCATTGGGTAAGTGATGATGTTTTAACTTCACAAAAAGTGGATGAGTTGCAGATTTTGGATGGTTATAGTAATAGTAATAACATGAGGAGTATACATATAGCTGTCAATCAAGCTAAAGCTTAAACCTGCATTCTCTCTTCCAGCCAGCAGGGGGCGACTCCTCTGGTTCTATAGAAGTCTATGAAAGAATGAGCCTATTTCTCTCTTGATTTATTACCTCAGTAAACATTGTAAACATGAGTTTATGTTCTCAATCACTAGTTTCAAGTCTTCTTCAATACAGCATGATGTTCATTTAGTAAATGATGGTCCCATTTAGAGTCAGATAGACCATAAAGCAGGGGATGCTTTAGGGCGGGGCTACCTTGTGATTGACAGGTCGCTACCACGGCGTTGTCCGGTCTGGGAGTTGTCCGTATTTTCGTCTTACAACTTTCACAGTCATGAATGTTAATTATTACATATTGGTCGCCTGAAAAATGTCTTATTCATTCGGTTGTACTCTTTCAGTCCTCTGGAATTCCTCGTGCCACCAGTGAATAATTTGTAAGCCGTGCTCAGTTGCTGTAATACCACTCCATATTATCTGTCCATGAAGTAATGGCATGTTGACCCCAAGACTAAACTGACACTTAATGATAGAGGCAGCTGGCCCAGTGCAGGACTGTGCATATGAAAAGGCATGTGACCCTGAGAATTATCTGCCCATTATGTCGGGATTAGGACAAAATGATTAGCCACTTTAAAGGGTGATGCCATGCATTTCAACAATGCACACACACACGCGCAATTAGCCCGCACAAGTGCAGCTTGTGGTTGGACGCATCAGTGACACAGCGATTCATTCATCAGGACCATTAGTTGTTTCTTTAAAATATTCACTAACAATGACACTGGTACAGAATCTCTTGATATGTGATGTGTTATTTGCTCTCCGCTGTTGTTTGGCATCTTTATTTGTAAGTTTGAACTTTTTAGATTAGATCATTTTTTTCGTTGTTAATTATATTTGCATCGCTTTTCCATCCATTTAACAATCCAAAATTGGCATTTTGAACAATTAGAATACATTTCAGAGTTTGACATTAACCATTTGGCCACAAATGGCCACTCTGTGGCCACCAAATATCTTCTATAGGTGGCACCCAAGTTTTATGGGGTCTCTGTAGAGCAGGGGTCAGCAACCTTTACTATCAAAAGAGACATTTTAGGCAAAAAAAATCTGTCTGGAGCCGCAAAACATTTGATCATTGTGATGAAGGTAACACAGTTTATAGTCTAAGTATATAGAATATAAGTCTAATGCAGTGAGTGGCAAAGAGACAATGTACTATGGAGTATTAGGGCCACATTGAGGGAAAAAACATCTGAGATTTACAGAATAAAGTCAGAATATTACGGGGAAAAAGTCGTAATATTATGAAAATAAAGTCATAATATTATTATTATTCTCATAATACTACGACTTTTTTTCTCGTAAACCTATGACTTTATATATATATATATATGTATATATATATATATATATATATATAAAATGAATATTGAGCGAAAGTAAATTATAATATGTGTATAATATGTTATCATAATGTGTTCATATGTATGCTAATGCGAATTTAGATTTTAGCATTTATTAACCTTGTAAAATGTATTTTAGCCTGAATAAATACAGTTTGAAGGAGATGTTTTCACAGCAATATAAAATACATGTTAGAGAGGGAATTATGACATGTTTAACTTCCTAACTCTAGTGTGAGCTCTACGCAGCTTATAATACATAATTGTACTTTTTTAAATTAAATCAAATATTAAAAAAATCATAAAAAAATAAAGAAGACTTTAGCAAATTAAAATAAATAAATATATAACATAAATAATAATAATAATAATATAAATAAACATTAAAATGTGATCATTTATTTAGACTGTGAGAGAACAAAGAACTTGAGTTTTCAATCTAAATAGATAATTAAATATTTTTATGTGTGGCGTTGAATTGCCTTTTCTGTATGGTTTTTACATACGTTTACATTTGGGCCACCAAAAATGCACCAAATTTAGGGGCTTGGTTGCCCGAAAGCTCTCTCCTACCTTTGACGGACAGGTGAACAGCGCTGAGCGTGTTTCCAAGAGCGTTTGATGCTGCACACACATACAGTCCTGTATCCTGCACCTTGCAGTACAGAACCTTCAGCGTGTAGTAACCCTCTCTGTCCTCAAATATCAGATGACGCCTCCCGGGCTCTAGGGGAACTCCATCTTTCCTCCAAATGATCTCTGGCTTGGGCTTCCCCGTCACAAAGCAGCGGAACTTGGCGTGTTTCCCCTCTGCCACTGCAAACTTCTTGGCTTTAGACGCTCTGACAGGCGGCTCGTCTATGACCCTCGACAAACTCAGCCTCCCGCCCCTGTGCTTAGGCGACCACTGGCTATTAGTGTGACCGTTTGACATTTTACTCTCCTCTCGTTCCGGTACGGGCTCCACGAGAAGGACGGCGCCGGCCAAGGCCTCGCCGTGGCAGTTGACGGCCCTGCAGGTGTAGACGCCTTTGTCTGGCATGCGTGTCCTGTAGATCTTGAGCTGGAACCAGCCGCCGTCTTGATCGCTCACGCTGAAGTGTGCGCTCTCGAAGATGTCGTTGAGCTTCTTCCCGTCTTTCTCCCACGTTACCTCGGGCACAGGAGCGCCCCACATTTTGCAGGAGAAGGCAGCATCTTCTCCCCGATCCACGCGCAGAGAGAGAGGCTTGATGAGGAACCGCGGCCTATCATCAGACGTTAACTCATTTTCTTTCCCGCAGTCGCCATTTTTCACTGTGCAGTAGCCGTTCTGGTGTCCTTCAAATTCTCCATTTTCTTTCGTTGGTTGCTGCATACCATTCACGCCTAATTGCCCCCCTTCCTGTGGCTGGGCCTCTCCTTCCACTTTGAGAGAAGCTGCTGCACAAGTTTCACCTATGCTATTTTTGGCTTTGCAAATATACTGGCCAGCATCCTGCAGAGTCACTCCAGTAATGGTCAGCAGATACGCGTTTCCCTCCTCAGAGAGCTTGTAGTGTCCATCAGACGAGATCTGGATGTTTTTACGTTCCCAGATCACATCAGGACGAGGGTCCCCACCAATCTGGCACCTCAGTGTGGCGTCCGTGCCGCACTGTGCCACCACAGGACGTGGGTAGCCCAAAACTCTAGGAGCACCTCCAAAAATATCCATGATGAAGTCACCCTCTCTCTTTCTTTTGGTGCGGGATCGCGTCAGTTAGAGCCTCTTATCTTTGGTGAAGGAGCTGTAAGATAAAACACATGTTTCAGACTTTAATCAGTTTTCTTGCTTTGACTGGAGGGACACATTGTCCTCTGTTCATTTCTGTTTACACCTGACCCCCAACCAGATGATGTCAAATGTGATATTTTTGAGAGGAATGCGCTTTATAAATGACTATTTTATGATTAAGAATCTGATCTAGATGATTCAATGCAGCGAGGAGTGTTTGTGAATTCACCAAGGCTTAACTGAGCATGTTTAGTGTAGGTGTTTATCACACGCTTGGTGGTTTAGTAAAGTAGGTTTTGAGCAAACCGCTCTCGGTCGTCTCTCTCAGCTGGTGCTGTAACTCATTGAAGAGTGTATTTATAAAGTAGTCTGTCCAAAAAAAGACCCATGTGTCACATAGCACACAAACTGTGCAGTCTAACGCAGACTAAACTGACTCTTTAGTTTAGTATGGAGCATGAACGCCAGCTGTATTCTTCCTGATGGATTGTCTTTGTCTCTTTGCATTGTTGCCATTTCTCCCCTCACGATTTAAAGCTAAATTCATCTTTCTTGATAATCAACAGCTCATGATTTGATCGTGTAGCTGCCAGTAGAAAACATGAGTCTCTCTCATGTGGCTCATTTGTTTCCCTCATGTTGTCACCATCTTTCTACTGTGTGACGCACCACCACACCCTCACATCTGATGCTTTGAACAGCATGGATCATGTAGTCATGTGCTCACGTCTAGAAAATAGCTCCTCAGGTAGCATGTCAGATATTTCAGTAAACACATGACTACTCATCGAGCATTATGTCGGCACATGGGTAGACATTATTCTACTTAAAGGCAGGGTTGGCAGTGCTGTTCAAATATTTTTTTTCGTTATATTTGTTGAAATTTCTCATCACATCCCGACAGGAAACAATAAATCAAATGCTCTGACAAAAAAAAGGAAAAATATCTGTTAACTGTGGCTGTCGCAGGACTGTAATAAGCCCGTCCAATCATTTCATTCGGCCCGAATGATATGTTGTTTACATTCATTATAATATGATTATGCTTATAATGATAATTTTGGGGGACTTCTAGGGACTTTTGGAGCTAGTGCTCTTGTTGGGTTGGGTTTTACGGTTGGATCGTTTTCCAAATCGAGCGTACTCTTGCTACTTTCCCAACATTACCAACCCTGCCTTTAAGCAGGCCTGAATGTCAAGAAGCTGAGTCAAGAGACGCAGTGAGACAGGAAACATCGTACCAGAAAAGTCAAAGGATAAACTTACCGCTTTCTGAGTCGCTGTCTTTAAAGCATTTTGTCGACGATGTGAGGTTTACTTAAAAACGATGTCCTCAAAATGTTCATTCATATGAGTTTTGGCTCTTCTTTAAATGATTCTTTGATTGGTAGAAACGGCAGATATTCCTTTTGTTGCTCGGTGAGACTCCTCAGCTCTTGTTCCTTGTCTCTCTGGTTTGTTGTTTGTAGATTCTGGCTCACATTCGGCACAAATCCTGGTCACTTAAGAGTCAAATGAGAAAAAGTAAATCCTCCAGTCACACTTGGTGGCCTATAGTCACAGGTAGCATGTCTTCAGTTTGGCGTTTGCAGGTGGCAGAGAGGAAATGGCCGCGGTCTATCAGCCCAGAGCTTGGTTTATACGTCAGCTTCGATACTGTCATTGTCCAACAGCTAAAGAGTGAGAGAGAGAGTTGGAATGGGGGGTGGTGGGGGCATTAAATGCTTTCGCAGCTGCTGCCACTGCAAGCCGCCGCCTAAAAATACCAACAGCTTCGATGACAGGGGGCCAGATAAAGTTAGGCTCTCCATTCACAGAGCCTGGCTCACTAAAGATAGAGGGGAGGCCGAGCTCTTCCACGGATCACTCAGACATCCACAGTTAAACCTCAGAAGAGAAAGAACACCCCACCTGCCGGAGCTCCTTGAGTCATGAGTCATGCTAAATAAGGTCAAGTTAGAGTCACATCAGTGTTAGAAAATGATTTCTATAGAGCAGTGATCTAATGGAGAGTGAACAGAAACAACAATAGTTTAAGACAGCATTACAAAAATTAAAAAAAATGTGTAGGCTGAGGCGGTTCTTCTTGGTGATGTATGGGACACTGATAAGGAAAAGATTGCCCAAGTGTTGGAGGCATTTAGACCCATTATAATCTGACAACTGAAATCCTCACTATCAGAGTGTTAGGAAACAGTTTTAATGTCTGATCAGCATTTCAAACAAGAAGGATAAAAGCTCATCCTTTAATTCATTTACTTTGATAGATGGTGCAGGTCTGAACAGGTAGCTGAGAAATCCATGTGGATAGGAATACAAGTGAAAGATGTATTACTCCAGAGATGACGCAGGGCTCTTTTGGGCCAGGAAAGAAAGATCATCAATCCGAGATTGATCAAAATCAGACGGGGATTTTATCATTTAGATTTTCATTAAAGATGTTGGCCTGTTTGTGTAATGATTTAAAGGAATACTTGACCCATAAAATGTATGTCAATTACTCAGCCCGTGTACCATTGAATTGTTGAAGGAGTCATTGTTTTTCTCTCATGCCCCCATGGTGAACCATGAATTAAAAAGCGGAGAAAAGTCTAGATATAGTGAAGTAAATGAGGTCCAGGTTTAAACGAGCCGTTTTTTTTGATTGTTTGTTCCCCATGGAGGCGTGCAAGAAGAACAAACGTTTTCTTCCAAGAATTCAAGGTAACACGGGGTAGGCAATTGATATACAAATGGTCATTTTGTTGGTGAAGTATTCCTTTAACACAGCAAACATCAAAAATGGATGAGTTGTATCTAAAATGGATGTATTAAAACAGGGGTCAGCAACCTTTACTATCAAAGAGCCAATTTAGGCAACAAAAAATAAAATAAAATCTGTCTGGAGCCGCAAAACATTTGATCATTGTGATGAAGGTAACACAGTTTATAGTCTAAGTTTATAGTATATAAATCTAATGCAGTGAGGGCCAAAGAGACAATGTACTACGGAGTGTTAGGGCCACATTGAGGGAAAAAAAATCGAAGATTTCCAGAATAAAGTCAAAACTTTACGAGAAAGAAAGTCGTAATATTACGATAATAAAGTCATAACTTTACGAGGAAAAAAAGTCGTAATATTGCGAGAATAAAGTCATAACTTTACGAGAAAAAAAGAAAATAAAACGTAAAATTACTACTTTATAATATTATGATTTTATTCTCAAAATCTCCGATTTATTTATTTTTCCTCAATGTGGCCCTAATACTCCGTCGTACCGTCGTACCATAGACCTACAACAATGACAAATAAAAATGAAAATGTAAACAAAAAACAGTTAATCATTTCCATTTTTATAAATCCACAGCGAGCCTCTGGAGAGGGCCTACAGAGACGCAGGTTGCTGACCCCTGGTTTAAAATGAGGGCTGGGGAAAAAAACAATACAGCATGTTATCGCGATATTTTGCGTGGCAATATTGTATTGATACACGAACGCCAAGTATCAATTTTTTATATGAAACTAAAAAACTTAAGAAATCCATCGGTAGCCAGCCGTGTCATGTTTGCTTGTCAGTAAGATACGCTAAATTATGTTCAAAAGTTACGCAAAATTTTGGCGAGGAAAAACTGGCATTTTCAAAGGGGTGACCTCTGACCTCCAGATATGTGAATGAAAACTCTGAGATGAGCAGAGTGAAGACTGGATCTTTTTAGATGAAACAGATGTTGACAAAAGGCATAATTTTTCAGTTGAAAAAAAAGTCATAAATCGCAGCATATCGCAAAATGTTTAATAACGCAATAAGGTCGTATCGTGACTTAAGTATTGTGATACTGTGATCGCTGAATCAGTCACCTCTCCAAGTTGTGTATGTGTGAAGGTATATATGAGATGAAGGATATGGACACACAGCCTTTAAAAAAGTCTTGTTTTTTCCCCTAGCAAGTTAACAATGGCCTGTTCCGGTGTGGACACTCGTCCCCTGCATTCTCAGACAATAGCTCTCCAGGTTATCTCTTCATGTGGAGTGTTTTGGACGGCCAAAGCCACTGACACACACACTGCAACACTGCAACTGACACACACACTGCAAAGTGTCGTCATAGATATTTGACCTTCAGTGCCGGTCACAGAGCTTCCATCGCTTTGTGGCGGTTGCTGGATTAATGTGCCTGGCATACCACATACTGTACTTGCCAACCTTGAGACCTCAGCAATAGGGAGGATTTAGAAACCAAAGCGGGGGGGTCTGGTGGTACTCCCACAGAAATATTTCAGTTTCAGAGACTGTTTCCTGCATTCTGGAGACTTTTAAAGAATGAAAAGTTCACTGCAACAGCATGATACTTATAATTTTACTTTTAATTATCAGGAAATAATACAGAATAATTTACCCTTCTGGCGTGAACTTAAGTGAATCTGATATATCAGTTTTAATTCATTCCTTCATTCATTTTTCACCCCTGCTGAAGTATTTCTTATTTTTAGTACTCTCCATTTCTCTCCCCGTCTCTCACTCACTGAAAGTCTTTTCAGACACAACGCAACAACGCCACCACTGCGCTCTGACACCCGTTATTTCCAACGGCTTGCGCCGCGCCACGATGGCTTTTGGTTGCGTCAAGCAATGCCCAACTTTGGGCGCCGGGTGCTGTGAGCTCAAGCAGCTTTCTTCTGCCAGAAAAAAAGACATTTGTTGGAGCTGTATTGTCATCCAGGTGGAAACAGTAGAGCTTATACACGCTGTACAGTACCAGAAACAAGGAAAAAAAGGGGTGAAAATGTGTCATATATTGGGAGAAATACAGGAAACTGGGAGAGTATTATGGCCACATTGAGGGAAAAGAAAATGAAAATTTCCAGAATCAAGTCAAAACTTTACACGAAAAAAAAGTCGTAATATTACGAGAAAAGTCATAACTTTACGAGAGAAAAGGTCATAATATTACAAGAAAAAAAGTCGTAATTTTGCAAGAATAAAGTCATAACTTTACGAGAAAAAAAGAAAATAACACGTAAAATTACTAGTTTATAATATTATGACTTTATTCTCCGAATATTATGACTTTCTATTATGAATTTTTTTTCGTCAATGTGGCCCTAATAGTCCGTCATACCGTCGTACCATAGACCTACAACAATGATAGATAAAAAGGTCAAATGTCATATATTGGGAGAAATACAGGAAACTGGGAGAGGGGAATGGAAAACAGGAGTCTTCTGGGAAAATCAGGAGGGTTGGCAAGTATGGCATACCATCTCAAACAGATTTCCTCTAAAACTTCCTTGAACGAATGAACAGAGTCATTTTAAAGGTAAAAGAAACACAGCTAACGAGCATGTGTCAGTAAACAATTTGCTAAATGAATAGCGGAGTCATTTGGAGGACTCACACCACACTAGGGGCTCCATTTAAGGCGGCTGGTACCTCCTGACATTCTCATCCGTGCAGTCATCCCTGCAGCTGTTAGGTACAATGACTGCACCAGGAATCAAAAGCACAGGGCTGCTCTTTGTCCTGAGGTTGGGTTTCAATTAGTGGTGTTTGAACTAGGGCTGTCCAAGTTAACGCAATAATAACGTGTCAATGCGAATTTGTTTTAACGCCGCTAATTTCTTTAAAGCATTAACGCAACTTGCAATTTTTAGGTTGTAGAGGGCTCAGTTTTAAAGCTAAAGTGATGATATGAAACTAGAAAATCTAAGGAATCCATCGGTACCAACTATGTCATACTATTGTCATGAAGGAGGCTAAATAACGCTCCAAACTCAATTTTGGCGAGGAAAGGAGAGGAAGGAAAATCCATTCATGACAGTTTTATCTAAGGATGAATGTAAAATTCACACACAGATGCTCATGTGGACAGGTGGAACTGTCCTGCACATTATAGTCCACTAGATGGAGGTAGAGATTTATTTTAAGAGGACGAATCATTTGACCTGAGACAACATGAAATCAAGGTTCACTCCACAGGATTGAAACTAAATACATTTAGGAGTTTTACTCTTTGAGGCAGTCAACTTTGACCTCTGACCTCCCTTAATGAGGAGGGCAGGAGAATTTACACAAGTGCTTGTATTGAAAACATCTCTTAAGGACTGCTCTGTGACCAAAAAGTTATAAACTGAATTTAATTTGAAGTTATCTTCAATACAGATGATGTGGTGAGAAAAAATTGTGCCATAAAAAAAAAAACATAATTCAATTTAAATTTCCCTTATCAATCAGTTTGATGAAGGAAAGGGAAGTCAGATGACATTCTTTAAAAAAAAGAATTGAATTGCATTAAATGGAAGCCGAGAGCAGTGTGCAGATTCCACCATGAAATTGCTACTTGTCATTGTGATCTTATCAAATGGAAAAGTCTGGCTGTTTTTTTAAAATGGTTTCTGACCCCAGAGACTAGAAGAAGCGTGTTAAAGCGCACGTACACACTTGAGCTTAGAACCCCATCCCTCCATGTTAAAGTGAGTGAATGTATATCGGGAAGAAAAGGGGAGGTAGAGAGGTGGTAGATGATAGAGACGTGCAGAGAGGGAAGACAGATACATTTTTGTCAGGTGACCTCTGACATTTTAGCTCCTCCTTCGTCTCCCTGCAAACCAGCAAGCATGCTGGGAGAAACAACAAGGGATTCTGGGAAAGACAGGAGGAGGGCTTTTATTAAATATAAACAACATCTGTGTGTATGTGTGCGAGGATGATGGAGGGAGTGCGTGTTTTCAAGCACACCTTTTTTTAAATTATTATTAGATTTTTTTTTAATAATTTGCTGATGGGCGTACAAATCCCTTCTCCTCCACTTTATCTCAAATGACTTTATAAACCTCACTATTTTTGTGGACTTAATTTAGCATATTCTGTATGTTTGTATGCAAACATCGGACTTCTGCAGAAGTCCAAATCAGTCCTCTCCCTCTCATGTTAACCTGTCGTCTACCTGTGTCCATCTCAACAAACAACGTGATCTAATCCCCTGTGTTTTGGTTCACTACCTGCAATTATGTTCTCCCTACAGTCCACACTAAGGTTCGCTTGGAAACGGTCCCAAACCACCTCTCGTCTGTGTTCACAACTGCCCAAACTACCAGAGTTTGATTAAAACCGACTAAATGTTGGCCTGTGAAAGCACCCTTAGTTTCCTTTTTCTTCCTGTGGAAAACTGACATTTTCTACCAGTGGAGACGGAGGACTATGAGGTATAGCAGCCAGTTGCTCTTAATACGATCAAACAATCTGTAAAATAAAGGTTAAATGCATTAATATGGTACTTATAGACTAAAGATTTCTCACCTCGATCTCCATTTAGTAGTTGTTCTGGGTCAGCAGGAGTTTTCTAGTTGTCAAGGAAATGTAGATCTTAAGATTTTTTTCCTACTGTAAGCACTTGGAAGACTTTTTCTCCATACTGTCCTCAGATTGAATGGTGCCTTCAAATGTTGTCGTGTGTACGGTGTTCACAAGAAGAGTCCATATGAGCGCCCTCCTCGTAAGTGGAATGTTTCTGAACGCTCAGAGTTCACGAGTTGTGACACGTTTGTTGACGTTGTCAGAAATGGCGGAGGCCTTGGAAGTCCATTTTTCGGTGCATAATCAGTGAATATATTGTAATTTTCTTTTCTTCTGCAATTTTATAATATGTCTGAGGAAAATGTTGATATTCCCAACGGCCTCATCTTTCTCCTCTGTCATTATGCCTACTGCATTATGTTACCCACTTGCTAGCTTGCTAAATTGTTAGCCTCTGTGGCTATTGCCGTTGCTTAGCAGCGGTGTTCTCACGACTTAACCACTCGAACGCCGAGCATATCTTGTACACGATTTCCCATGTTGTAAACTCGAGCTCACGAGTTTCATTTGAAGGCGCCGTACGGCTCCAACTTCAATCTAGATCTTGGAAATAGCAGTTGACAAGACAATTTCACCTCACGGTCCATTTTGTCAGCTGCTGTTTCCAAGGTCAAGAATGAACTTTGAACCTCAGGATTGTACATAATGCATGCATCTTTAGGAACGAATGGGTTTGGAGCTGAGTGCCACAGACAGACGCATTGTTGGTGTTTTCATTGGACGGTAAGAAATGTAGAAGAAAATGTAGAATAATGCCGACCTCGGCCTTTATCTTCTGACCTATCATGCAAACATGTGACCTTCAGGTTACAGAACAGTCTCTTTAATCTGTGCCAGCACTTCTCATATTCCCATCTCAAACTGCCAGCCTTTGCATCCTTCAAAATGTTCCATTCTCATGATTTGGGCTGCGCTGGCAGAGCAACAGTTTGTTTTAAAAATAATAAATCCTCTTAATCTTTTCAATCTGTAAAGTTTGTATTCACAAGCATCAGTAAGAGGACTTGAAACTCAAGTGTAGATTTATTCTCTTGTTTACTTTTAATCAGAAGTTGCTCTTATTGACTGAGCTCACAGCAGGCAGGTTACGATCTCAGAGCAGCACCAGCGTTTAACTCTGAAGCTCTCAACAGTTTGTATTGTGTGTAAACTCCAACCTGTATTTAGTGTTCAGCCGCGTTCAGCCGATACACTGCGATCTGGGGATTTGGCCTTTAACTCAGCTCCATATTGTATTTGTTTTAATAATGAAAGTCAGATGTTTTGTTGGATAAATATTGCGTTACTTTTCATGATCAGAAGCAGATGTGGAGCAATGTGAAAGGGAGGGCTCCCTGATGAGAAAACAACTGATAGAGGGCAGAGGAGGACTGCACTCTGTCTCCTCTGAACACTTTGAACAACTGGATGGATCAATCAGTTTTCAAGTTTGCGATATGGCTTTTTCTAGCTGGAGTTTTGAGTGTTGTGGACAATCAAAGTTAATGACACAAATTGTTTAGAGTGGCTGTATGTCTGTCGGTCGCTGGTCAAATGACATACAGTACATACATCCTAATGCCGTGTGGTTGTAATGCCTACGCCAACCAGTCAAGTTGCAGTTTGCGGTCATGTCTGTCTAAAATGTCATCTCTTCATCATCCTGTTGTGTGAAATTGTCATAATTAGCTCATGAATCCTTGAGTTATGACCAAAAAGGTGTTTTGTGAGGTCACAGTGACCTTTCATCCTTGAGTCCAAGTGGACGTTTGTGCCAAATTTGCAGAAATTCCCTCCAGGCGTTTCTGAGATATATGACAAGGACGTATCAGGTAAATGCGTCATCAAACCCGCGGCTCTTCTTTTGTTCCTCCATTTTTCTCCAGTTGGTTCTCAAATCGCCTCAGCTGGCTTTGTCCACGACGTCTGATTTTTACGAGTGCGTCAAACATCTTGGGCGAGTTAGTTTGCCTGGAACACGCCAAGGAAGTGACCTAGTCTGTACTGTTTTGATTTCTCCTTCTTCTTCTTTTCTTTCTTCTGAGTTTGGTCTTTGCAAACAGAAATGATGTACATGTGTATTTGCATATGGAGCAGGGAAGTGAGATCTGATCACAAGTGGGCAGTGGAGACCCATATGGACCAGCTTTTCTCTCCTCTGAGCCGCTCAGCTTTTGAGTTAATTATTAACATTTCTTTTAACCGTTTGCACTTGTAGCGTTAATCGGTTAAAATGCTTAATGTCGGTTAACGGTTAAACGGTTAATTCTGGACATCCATAGTGGATTGTTTCGACGGAATAACAGAAAGTTTGTTGCCATGTTGTTTCTTGTTTGAAACGGAGAGCAGACAACCAGGGACCAATCAGGTGCATTCAACATTAGGGTACGTCACCGCTTGAGCAGCACGTCCCCTATAGTCCTCGCCGGACCTGGTGGATATGTACCGTTTGAGTGAACATTATACAGATGACTACGGACTATTTGTGTAACAATTTAATCTCAAAATTGAGGCAGTACTGATACCATAACGGAAAACATTTATACATTACATACCTTGTGCTTTGTTTAGCCTTATATGTCCATTAATTACATCACTAATCTAAAATTGATGAAATTATTTGGAAGTAAAACCACCCTCCTAATCTATACATCCTTGCATCGAATCACTGTAAATGAAAGCTCAGTTACACAATGAACGCCGTCGCATTAATCTCTCCCTCTGCATGTTGCTCTACAGTTCCCATCGCTGTAAACTGTTGCACTCCACCGATGACATTTGTCACGCCAGCCCTGTGAATAATGTGACGTGTTGTTACTGGAGGTCAGCTGCCCTGGATGCAGCAGAGACGAGAGTGATTTACATCACGCTGACATCAAGCGGAGTCACGTAACGTACAGAGGGCTTTAGCGGCAGATGTGGATGTAAATCACATATGATCACTCAGAGGGACGTTATGATAGATGCGCGGAGAGGAAGACATTCCGTCACATCACCGGGTCGCCACTGGCAACCATCTGCTGACCCTTTGCTTCAGATGATCTGTCTCCTCTGACTCTTTCGCGCTTTCACTTCCTCTCTCGCTTTGTCTCACATCTTCCTTTGAGACGGTGGCAACACTGTGTTTTTTTTCACAATTCAAAACAAGAACTTGTAGTTTAAAGGTGTCTAAATAGAGCTTTTCTTTAAAGGAGTCTTATATGTGTGCCACTGGGCAGCATGTCAATCATGTGCTCGCACACACACACACACAGCTGCTCATTGTGAAGCCCATGCGGTTAGTTGGCCTTAATGAACCGATGTCTCTAATTAGTGGCAGGTTATCTAATGAGAGTGTGTGTAAGGCGGGGAGAAATGTGACTGCTGCAACGTGCGTGTGCTCCAACAAACATGCCTGTTACATACACAGCGTGTTGAAGTGTGGAAATGATCTCTACGAGGTGAAAAAGTTTCCCCGCAGAGCTGAAACTTGTCTTGTTTGGACGGATAAAGATGCTTAGTTCCGAATTGATAGACAGGCAGACAGTCAGATATAGACAAGAGTTATTTAAGGCTGATGGCGGAGCTGCTGTTACCATGGCAATCCATTTGTGTGTGCACGCGCTATAGCAAAAGTGTCCTCAACATGAACCCTCTCGCGGTTACTTTCTGATCAGACTGCTTCACACTTACACCTCACAGATTCACGTATTGCTCCAATCCTGAGTAAAAATAGTCACATTACAGGCTTTTATGTTTTTTTCCACTCAAGTTGCCAGCTTGTGTTACCTCCCACACTGACAAAAATGTTAGGTGATGGAGTTAACAGAGCAAGTAATTCATAAACAATTCAATTGTAACTGTAAAAAGAAAATTCATCTTTTAAATCTGAGCTAATTCATACGTTTTAATGTCTAGCGCTGAGAAAATCCAGACACACACTCTAGGATCTCGACAACCTAAAGCGCTGTTTTTGTTAACATCAATTCTGCTACATTATTCACTGAATATCCTTGCTGAGAGCCAGATACTAAACTGAAGCTGTCACTCCCATTCTGCAGTGCTGAAGTTTTGTAATATGCAGGACTAGATGAACTGCCCACTGGTGCGTATGTCAGCAGAATATCTCACAAATATCTGAACAATTTTCAATGCTTTTTTATATATTTTTTGGGATGGATCGGCCTTGAGCCAAGGTACAATCGATTCCCTGCTGGTGGTGATCCAGATCTGGGATTTCTGCCATCAGATGAGACTAATAAAGATCCTGTGGGTACGCTGGCAGAGTCTGGAAGGAAGACAATCTCTCAGAATGTACAGTAAACGGAAGATATTAATGTCTGTGGATTTAACAGCAAAGTAGACAGTTTGCCTTCTGGTTTAAAGTGGAAATGAAGCAGTCAACCAAGTTCAGCCGGTTTACTAAAGGGATTTCCACTCTAATGAACAATTATATAGCAAACATGACAAATGTAAACATGCTAAAGTCAGTTAAAGGAGAACACAGGTAACATTAGGCCGATAATGTCTCTAGTGTTTGCTCTGCAGATATGTTTTACTTGTGACGGCAGTTTTGGTACAAAAGCAAGTTACGTAAGCAAACGCTATAACGTGGGCTTTAGAATAAAGTAGTGCTTTTGGCGTTTATTTTTTTTGTCTTTGAACGGTCTGAATGAGACAGCAGAGGAGGAGACACAGGTGATCAGAGACGGGAGAGGACAGGAGAGCTGGGTCAGCTGGACTCGGTGCCTGTCGGAGGGCTTTCAGTGCCACTAGTCAGCACTGCTGCAGTAACGTTACAGGTCTCAGTTTCAGTGTGAGTTTATGAAATGGACTGTTTTGTCCTTGGTTTTAACATTGCAAAACTCCATCCAGGAACAACACTGTATCATCTGCGTACATGCAAAAGTGATTGGCGTACAGTTTTGGTTATAGATTTAAGAAAAGGACAGGACCTAAGATTGAACCTGCTGATATTTAATCAAAATTAATCAAATTAATGACATATTATTATTCATATTATATTTTTCACATACATATAGTCACACTTTTGAACTTTCTCTTCATACTTCCCTCCTCGCTGTTTCATTAAAGTTGGCCCACTTCTTGCAGCGTGCAGTTCCGATGAGGAGATAATGATAGCGTGAAACTTCTCCTAGGGGATAGTGCAAACACACACACACACACACACACAATATGTGTCTGACTGCACATTTTCATCATTATTGCTTTTAGCAGCACTCACACAAATACACACACATGCAATCTACCTGTCGGTGTCCATTCATTCAGTAGAAAATGAAGATCATAGAGGTCAGTGTTTCCAGTGAGAGAGAGATAGGAACTGATGATAATTCTCTTCCCTCATTAGACTGTTTCTAAAAACATCTCTCAGCACTCCCGCCATCTGATCGCCATGGTTACCTTTACACCTGTCACGTGCAGACACACGCACCATCTCAAAATAGCTATTTTTGCACTGGTAGTCTGGTAGAAAAGCTTGATGATTTCCTCCTGCAGCAGCAGCTTTTTCTCTGACTTTCAAAATACATTTTCATTCGGACAATTTTGCATTTTCGGATTTTGCATTCACTTTAAATTTGGTCACTGTAGAGAACAGAGACACACGCTTATATAAGAAGAACTTTTTGTCTCAATCCCACTGCAGCGCTAAAAACCACAGCTGTTGGCAATGAATATTGCATTTGTTATTCTCATAAAAACTCACAGACAATATGACTTATACTGTTCGTGTGTGTTGATACATTTCAATTGCAGCTGTACTTGACAAAAGACCAGAATACAGTGCAGTTACATGGGCTGTTGTGGTTGTTTATTACACTACAGTAAAAGTACTACACATTATTAACTCAAGTGTGGGTGAGACTTGTCATAGGTTTGGCTTCATTTGATCAGATGAAATGAACCAGCAAGTCTTAGATTTGAAATGATGAATGGATGGCAGCAAAGAGGGAGTAATGAATGAAGGCAGGAGAGAGACTGAATGGAGTACTCTTCCTGATTGACCTTTCACTAAGCTCCATTAAATATCTTAAACCCACATTACCAGCAGCAGTAGATTACACACAATCCTTTTTACAATATACAGTAAGTAGTAAATAAAGTGTGTTGGATTCCATTCATGTTGTGCTTTCTACTCCTTCATGTGCACTTGGTGTGCTGGATATAAGAAAAGTTGTTGTTGGATTTAAAACCTCTTTGTCTTGGTGATGCTTTTAGCTATAGTTGTAGGGATGGCAGTGTAAGTCAGTCCGTCAACCACTTATTTTACTGGCTGTGGTTGTCAGAAAGATATATGAATTATGTTTTATCCAGTGAGCAACCTCCAGTTCTGGAAAGTTAAGCCAATGCTAAAGTTCCTTAAACTTGCATTCTTTCTAACAGCCAGCAGGGGGCGACTCCTCTGGTTGCAAAAAGAGGTCTGATTGTATAGAAGTCTATAAGAAAATGAGCCTACTTCTCTCTTGATTTATTACCTTAGTAAACATTGTAAACATGAGTTTATGGTCTCAATCACTAGTTTCAAGTCTTCTTAAATACAGCATGATGTTCATTTAGTAAATTATGGTCCCATTTAGAGTCAAACAGACCATAAAGCAGGGGAAGCTTTAGGGCAGTGGTTCCCAACCTGTTTTCCTTGAAGCCCCGCCAACTTGTATCTGACGTTATCACCCAAAATGTACAAATCCTCAATTTGAATAAGGTGTTTCAGTGTATTAAATGTTTCTTTTTTTGATTAAGTCAACATTCAGCTTAACGCCAACAAATATGGATATTTTGTTAGATAAAAACATGGGAATTTTGGAAATTATTACATCAATTTCTTTCCAATACATTTTGACTTTTGGACTTTATAACTGGAGTTATTGGAAATGCTTGGATCACAGGAGTCTGAAATAATCTTACGCAGCCGCCACTGGAATCTAAGTGTACAGATAGTATAATATTAATAATATTAGTGTACTTGTGTGATCTTTATCTAACACTGTGCAGAAATACAGGGTTTAAACAGAATGTGGCCAACCAAGTAGCAAAAAAATCCTGCACGCCCCCTGTGATCTTTGGCGCCTCCCTACCGAGGGGCCCGGACCCCAGGTTTGGAACCACTGCTTTAGGGCGTGGCTACATTGTGATTGACAGGTCGCTACCATGGCGTTGTTTGTTTTCGTCTTACAACGTTAACCCTTTCACAGTGTATTTTCAGTTCATAAAAGTAACATTTTGGTCGCCTAAAAATGTCTTTTATTCAGCGTTGGGTTGTACTTAGCTCCTCCCTCTCGTGTCACTTCTGGTTGCAAAAAAACAAGATGGCGACGGCCAAAATGCCTCACTCGAGGCTTCAAAATGCCACAAACCAACAGGTGACGTCAAGGTGACTACGTCAACTTCTTGTATACAGTCTATGTTTACGAGCTGTAACACATCTCTCCCAGGTTCATGAAGCATTTTGTGCACACACACGAGGAAACACCAACTTCATGATGATTAGATTGTTATATAACAGTTTGCACGTGCACGCTATATTAAACTGGTAGCATGGTGATTCATCGCACACATGGATAAATAAATGGCAAAAAGTCAGATCAGGGAATGAAGAGTTATGTAATATGAATGCCGCGCACACGTGCGCCTGATCGAGTAAACCGGGCTAAAGAAAAAATCCCTCATTCACTGATAAGATTTGCATGTACGAGTGTGTGTGTTAGTGTGTGTTCGCGTGAGTGCATCCAACTCTGACTGGCAGATTGCTCGCAGTGAAATGTCAGCTGCCCACACCATACGACATGCTGTGCTGCTGCTGTGTGTGTGTCTGTATCTGATTGTTTTTGTGTGTGTGTGTGTGTGTGTGTGTGTGTGTGTGTGTGTTATCCCTTCATTCACAAGAGTGTGTAAAAGAGTGACGGGCAGACAAACAGATGGAGAGACAGCAGGGAGAGAAAAAATCAATAGCAAATGTCACAAGACATTCATTTTTTATCACATTTCACTGATACTTTGACACAGTATAAATGACGTCCGCCACATATGTATTCCTCATTAGACACTCCTAAGAGTCAGCTCTACATGTGGCTGTTTCCCCTCAAGTGACCACGTCAAAAATATCCAGCTTCAAAATGTTAAAGCGTCCTGCAAATCCCGCCATGATCAGATTGAATGAGTTTTCCAAAAATGAGGCTTTTCTGAAACAGCTGACCTGCAACAGACTGTAATCCACAAATAAATTCATGTTTTTCTGATTGTCCAGGCTGCTGAAAAGAGATTAAAAGGAATAAAAAAATTAAATAAATGCATATGGCATACAGTATATATACAGCAGGTGCAACTCCTGCCAGATGAAAGGATGCGCCTTGCTGTAATAGTCTCTGATTTACATGCATTTGTTCTACTGTATAAAGTCATTTATTTTTACTATATAATGTTAAGGCAGCTTTATTTATTTTTTTTATTTTACACAAGTGATACTCTAATGTGCTCGACATGATAAAATGTTTTATAAGGACAATTAAAGTATATAAAAATGATGAGAGAGGGAAAATTAAAAAAATAGAATCATTACAAAGGATTTGATGTATATAAAAAGACATATATACTAACACACTGTTCCCTACATATACTCCATACTAATAAAGTAAACAAGATCTTGCGCAGGAGAGGTAAAATGCTAAAAGCTTATACAAAAGAAAAGAAATAATATACATTTAACTATTATTCCTCATTCCACTCGTCCTGTCGGCAACGCTGTAATTGGGAAGTTACCAATGTTTGTTTGAAATATTTTTTTGAAGTAGACTAAAATGATAAGGGATAGACAATAGCCATGTTTCCATACACATATTTCAATGCGCATTTTGAATAATTATATTGGAAAAGCTGTATGGAAACCAAAGAAGGTTTTTAAGCACGCTTGAGGTGGTTATTGCTTTTGTTGAAAAAGAGTTGATGCTCTAAATGGGATATTGAAACGCCTTTGCCGAATAAATTCTGACTTTGCGAATATATATAATAGAATATATATTGTCTTTGTCTCCAGACAACATGAAACATGGCCAATACATGGCCAATAATACAATTAAAAGTCTAAAAGCCAACTGCTGACCTAACTGTGATCTCTTTTTTGCGACATTTCAAACGTTTGCTTAAAATTTCGCTTAACAATTGAATGGAAACACGGCTAATATATAAGTGTGAATTCCACAAAACAGTGCGTCTGTATCAAAATGAAAATGCAACAACATTAGTGGGACATAAAGACATATTCATTTAATTTGCAATTAAAATGAATAAAAGACATAAATAGATACAGAGAGATATATAGAAACAGAAAACAAATGTAAATAGAAGTTAGATAAAGTGAAGGCAGATGCTGGTGACATCTTGTTCTTTCGTTGCTCAGCTTCCCTAATCTCACCATCATATGGATGCAGTTAATCCTACACACACACACACACACACACACACACACACACACACGCTACTGTAGATGAACTTGTTCACACTGACTGCCTTCTTCTTCTTCTTCTTCTTCTTCTTTGGCTAAAACACTGCATGCATTGCGTCGCCTCGTCTGCGTGTATGTGTGTCACACGGCGCACTGCTGGAGCGGTTATCTCGGGTAGATGGGGTGTGGATTGTTGTCATGGCAACTAAATAATGGGGTTAAGATGGCGAGCGGTGTGTTTCTAACAGGGGTGTTACAGTATCATCGATGACTCTTTTGTGTGTATTGATGGAATGATTGTAGAAGAGCAGAGAATGAGCGGGGAAAGAGAGAAGATCAGGACTTCCTACTACATTTTTTTATTCCGCAGCAGAAGCTCAGAGGGGATCTGGAAATATTTTACTTTGCATCCAGCGTCATATTGGCCCCTAGAGGCTCCCAGTGCAAATCCATTTCCATTCCTCTGAGTGTGTGTGTGTGAGAGAGAAATCCATCTGCTCTTTCCTTGTTAAGACCAGCCCCTGAGGGCCCCTGAGGCACAAATCCTCTCTTTCTTGCTCTCTTCTACCAGCTATCAGGGAAAGGAGAAACATAAGCCTCAGTATGGGATTCTGCTCCATCTTTTACAGCATTTCTTTACATTAAAGCGGCAGTAGGCAGTACATTTTACATAATAACCTTTCAGCATATTGTAATTCAAGTGTTCAGAGAGATAACTAGACTTTCTCATGGCTCTGTTTTCAGGCTTATGGCAGGATATAGTGACCGTTTTATAAAAATAACGTAATCATATTTGCTCCATTTCTACCCACTGCAGCTTTAATAGAATTACTTATTTAACATGCAAAAACAATCATCCAGGCTGGTTGCGTTATTATTGAGAAAGTGGGTTTATATGATCATCAAGTGTTGAGACTTTTTGCAGCTACAGTATATGCAGCTTTAGCTCCAGGCTTTGAGCGGTTATGGCTAGAAAGGATAAATATGACACATTCTCGTTGTAATTGGAGCGGCACAGGGAAAAAACTCAGAAGAAATCGGGATTCCAAGATGACTGATACTATGGTATTAATGTTGGTTGAAACAGTCTCAATGTAATACTGATGCCTCTATATGACCGACATAAGTAAACAAGACCATCAACGAGAAGGTTCGCTATATTATCCTTGCAACCGGGTCGGATTCCGGCGAAATCAGACCAAATTATTCACCACGCTGCTGGAGACCTAGGCCGAATTGCTGAGCCCACTGCAGGGGAGGGAGGCACGGGAGAACCAGAACCAGGACTGTGCGGCGCAGACTGTCAGACCCTGCTGCTGTAAAATGAGAGGTTTTCTAAAGGGAGTCTGGTGCTCGGAAACACTACCGCTTTTGTCCGCCAAAACACAGAATGAAAGTTCCTCGTAGTAGTAGTAGCGTAACTTTAAGATAATAGAAAATAACCTTGAACTTGATTCATGACTTCATGACATTACTAGAACCGTAATCTAAAACAAATGACACGCTGCATTCAATTTAGCATGTAAACATGTCACACAAAACTGCAAATGCAACCGTCCTACAAGTGCAGAGATACAGGAACTCTCGCGAGAGTTTCACACAAGACAAACCCTTTCTAGCCATAACCGCTTTTAGCACGATATCATGCATGTAGCCATCATCATCATCATCATTCAGAGACATTTTGAGTGTCCTGCAGGAACTGTTTGTCCTCCGTGTTGCCTTTTACGCTGCAATTAAGAGTTGACAGTAAGAAGAAAATGTTCCCCCAACTCTGGGAACAAACCGATCCGGAGATAATTGTAGTCTAACTCGCATCAAATCACCAGCGAGGACATTCCACAGCTTTCGTTTTACCGTCTTACAAGTTGATGGGAAGAACAAGAAGAGTCTCTCTCCTTTGAGACTCTATAAGGTCAGAGAAGGAGAGGATGACAGCTCAAACTTAGATAGCGCCACACTCATAATTTAAATTCGTCGTGGGACTTGTGGGTTATTTATAGTTTGCACATGCATATCATTACTACTTTTCCTCCCTTTATCTCCCTCTCTCTCACACACACACACCAATATGCCAGCAGTGCGGACAGTACACCTCTACACTTGTTCATCCTGCGTGACCTCTTGTTGCTAGGCAACACTGGCCTATGTCAGAATGTCCCTGCATGAGAGATCCGGCTTGCAGTGTGTGTGTGTGTTTGTCCTTTTCTAATAATACTGTACTTTAGTTGTGTGATGATCATCAGAAGTGTGTAGGGGACGTGAGGACATCCATGTGTGTGTGTGTGTTGTGACTAATCTGGATTGCAGGGTGCATTGTGTGTTTAAGCTGTAGAGAGAGAATGTTGCGGCATATTTACTCTGCTATCAACTTTAAAAATTTAAAAATGTACTCCTTCCTTCCTTTTTTTTTTCTTTCTTGGAGGCAGTATCTTTATTGATGCACACTCTGTGCTTTGTCGTGTTTACTGTGCACACAGAGACCAGCTGTCAATCAAACAGTGTGTTCCAGTACTGTGATGTATTTTTTAGAGCCTGTCCTCACTGGAGATTTGTGTGGAGTACCGGAAGGTTGGAAAAAATAAAGAAGGATTTTGCGAGATCTCGCACTTTCAAAGTTTTTCATTTAGGTCACTGTACTTCCGGGTCAGTTTGGCACCATGGAAAACAACCACAACAATGGAGCGCATAAACCCATGGGAGAGGTTCATAGAATATGATTTTGAGCCTCAAATACAGTGGAAATATAGTGATCAGAAAGCGTGGGAAGGAATCATTACAGTACAAATGCTGTTTAAATAATTTGCTTATAGCAATCAAGTAGTCACTTACAGTGTTAGTTTTAGGTCTTTATATTTATTTTAGACGGAAAAAGGTTAAGAAAAGCGCCTGCTCATTGGTAAATAGTAGAAATAATCCACAATTAAAACCCCGTACTTTATTCATCCATAGAGCCGTGCAAGTAACTGCATGTTCTACAACACTGTCCTGCAAATATTTCAGAAAAAAAAACCTTGTGTTAACAAATGAAGGAATTCTGTCCACCGTTGCGGATTATACCTTTATTGTATGTGTAGGGAGACATGTCATTACATAAATTGATGCTGAAGGAGATGGCAGGATGTAAAGCATGTATTCTGTACATTGAAAACGATCATCCACATGTTAAGCTCAAAACATCACGTCTGCACATCTGGATGTTACAATATAAAACAATATAGCCAGTAACAATCCCTCACAGCCACAGAATGAATTCTAGTGTTATGTCTAAATATAGTATTTTAAACACATGATGAATCTGTATATGTTTCCGCTGACCTTGTAAAGGAATGGCGTCGAATTCTGCTGAGCCTGTCAAGTTGTACAGTTGAGTGAATATGTGTAGTTTGTGTGGAAATACGTGTGCGCCCGCATACGAGAGGAGCTCAGTGTTTGTGACTAAACAAACCACAGCTCACCTTTCTGCTCTCCAGTCTACTCCTGCCTCTCTTTTGTCTTCCTCTGCTCGTCTCTATGAGGGATACAGATAGATAAGCTCCTATATTTAACCTGATTTGATAAAGATGTGACCGTTTTTTATCGAAAGAAGTTTAAACATCCTAATTGTTTTCTCTGTATGCCACATATCACTAATATTTGCATTAGTGTTAGCAGTAATCCTCTTGTGGCAAGCCGAGGCCTGACCTTTGGCCCTGTTTGAACAGTGTTTCTGCATATTTTTGGTAAACGTATGTGGCCTGTCACAGCAATATTGAAGCTCTATTCACTGTGAGGTTCTCTATACGATATCCAGAGCATTAATATAGCAGCAAACTATTGTCTATGTAAAGATATAGAGGAGTAATGTCTACCTGAGCAGAGAGTGAAGTCCCTCTCTCTCTGTGTGTGTTGTAATCAGAGTTTCTCCTCACAGTGTTCATTGCCGGGCTGGCATTGCATGCTTTTAGTGCATGTGAGCGTGCCCCACTAGCTAGCTCACAGGCGTTGCTCTGCTCTCATACAGCGGTTACTGATAACACCGTCCCCGGAGCGTAGCACCCACCCTCCAG
>NC_133818.1:17706352-17746352 GCF_043250625.1 Sebastes fasciatus | reverse complement strand
GATAGACACATTTGCAGCCATTTTCAGCTTCAGGCAAAACCTTTTTCAACACAAACTTGGTTTTAAAACAACCATTATATGTCATTTTGTTTTGGTAGGTGCAACCAAAATGAGTAAGTAGCAGCGTGTTTGCAATTATGGCAAGACTTAATGACAGCGTACTGTATAGAGTAGCTTCCTTCAGCAGACAGCCTGAGCTGTGGATGTTGGTTTTTTGATAACGCTGTCTTGGAGCAGATGACAGATTTCCAAGCAAAGGCAATTAGGCAACGCCTTCGTCTTGTCAGGAGACCTGAGTTCATGACCCCGTAACATTTTGCAATATGTGATGGTCATTTCAACTCATTCAACAAGCTCTTGATGTTCAAACCCCCAGTCTCACTGGATCTTGAGAACTGGGACAAACCAGAGTTTTGAGCCTGGTTTAGAAGGAAATCACTAAACTAATATTCACATTTGGGGGTTATTTCAGTGCGCGTGTCTGTTAGCAAACTTAGTGTGCGTCAATGCTGTGCTGGACACAGTACAGTATGCATGCATGAGTGTGTGAGACGCGGAGTGAGCAGGGACAGTGGGTCTTTGTTGCCGTTGCCAGGGTTCAGGATCAGCCAGCCTGGCAGTGCCTACAGTGACTCTTTTCTTTCTTTATCCTTTCATTCACTCTCTCACTAGTTTTCTATGCGGCTCTACTTCTCCACTGCATAATGATGAAGAATATAACGCTATATAGTTGAAAAAATTGATACCTGTGTTTTTTCGATTTATTTATTTGTTTGTGTGATACATTTTAGAAGATAAGATCATGTGTACTTATAATATATTACAGGATTTTCCACATTCTTGTTAGAGCTGTCTTCTCATATGACCTCTAGAAAAATGTCCAAAGAACTGCATTTTTAGAGCGTGCAGGAGGCAGGACATGATTATATTGCAGTTTCTTGAATTTGTCCAACAATTTTGGCGTTGGCCCTAAAGGTCCAGTCACACGAACCCGACATCAAAGATCTTGCGGCGACGAAGGCGGACCTTTTGAGTCGCCTCACGTCGCCTTTGTCTTGGCCAAAAAGTTGCACTCGAACACACCGCAAAGACTACAGCCGACGGCCAACTGCCACGTACGTTCTGCGCCTGGGTGAGATGTAATAACTCTCCATACCAGCAGGCGGCGGTAGTCTGTATTAATCATTCAAAAAGGGAGACCGGAAGACCGAGGCCGGCGGAGATACAAGCTTGTTATGATGAAATAAAGCAGCCCTTGTCGACCGTTTTCACACCACTCTAACTCACCACCTAGTTTCATTCCAGATGACCACGAAAATATCCGTGTATTGGAATGATCAGATGAGATGAAGATTAAAAATGAGAAGAGACTTCTGTACTTTAATCGTTTAAGCTGAACAGCCAATCAGAGTGACTTCTCTCAAAGACGGGCGCCGCCAAACACGGGCAGACTAAAGCCAACTATGCGGGACACACCTGAAAAACTACCTGTTGTTTTTTATTTCAGCGTCTCTGTTAACAGGTTAGAGCAGCCACACTGCCTGATCTAGTGACTGTATATTGACATCATACCCGTTACATTACTACAGTTTTGAGGTCTATCTGTAGAATATGTTACGGAGATGAAAAAAAGTAAAGACAACACTTCCTGCTTTCATTTCAAAATAAAAGCCCTCAAGCGTTTTTTTCTATGGACAGAATTCCTTCATTTGTTAACACAAGACTTTTATTCTGAAATATGTGCCGGACAATGTTGTAGAACATGCAGTGACTTGGAGAGCTCCATGAATGAATATAGTACGGAGTATTAATTGTGGATTATTACTATTATTTACAAATTACTACACGTTTCTTAACCTTTTTCGGTCTAAATAAATATAAAAGATAACTATAATGAAATGAAATGGCCATTAAAAGGCAAACAGGCATTGAACTCCGAATGACTGCACCAACACCGCACCAATACTTCTCTCATTTATTATTTATATATCCTGCTGCTACCTGACCATTGCACTAGTATATATTTGTATTTTTAATGATGTTTTGCTTTGCTGTACTTGGAGAGACAAATTTCCACAAAGGTGGACAATAATGTCCGTCAATCTGTCTATGTACTGACATTCACACATGGGCTCAATTGGACATTGCACAGGTTTTGCACTCGGGAGCCGGCAGGTTAAAGTCTGTTTCATGTCCAGTCCAAAGGATTCAGACATTTGTGTTCTCACATACACCCTCTGGGTAGTGTATAAATAGATTCAGGGTTGCAGTGCATGTGTGAAAAGGGGCTTATTTCAGCTCCAGTGTTTCTTTCTATGACGGCGTATCATACCTGTCCCTTGGCTGTGACACATCTATCAGCGTTCTAATTAACACTGGCAGGATGAGCTTCAATATCAAGATGAGCACAGAAAAATGATAAGAAAAATAAAACCTGGGGCGAAACCCATTGTTCGCACGGTCCTTCTTGTGGTTTTAATAAACCTGAAGTTATGAAGAATATGGACACGAGCCTCTCAGCGTGAGATGATTCACTTTTGTGCTGGAAATAGTAGGTTTTCTAGGATAACTCATATTTGCACTTGACCACATTGAAGAAATTGTAATACTTTTTTGGCAACTATAGATTCATTTTGAGAGGGCAAATCCTCAAAAACAACATGATGTATTGATGACTTCATCGTTGCAAGAATCCAAGATCACCAGAGTTGACTTCTTGTTTGATTTGATTCCAGGTTGAGTTTTAAATACCTGCCTGCAGCTTTGACAGGGACCTGAACAATCGGTGAATATAATAATACTGACAATAATAATAATCAAAATCCATCTCTTCCTGTCTTTCTCTTCCTCCCTTCATCTCACTTTCCCATTCCTCTAATTGCAGCCGTAATCCTTAGCCAGATTAGAGGGATGTGCAGGGTCTCTTGCGTGTGTGGTCTGAATGAGCGATGCATAGATCTCTCAGAGATTACTCAATCTCTGTCATCATCACACGGGTTGGAAACTGACAAGAATCCAAATCCAATTTTCTCCCCGCTGACATTCACTCGTGTGAGGAATGTGATCTGGCAGCTTGTGAAGCAACCAAACCAAAACCACGGAGCGTTTCCACCATGCTGTAATGTTTGTTGTTGTAGCCTACTTTGATTACAGTTGTATCCATCAGCTGTCCGATCTCACGTTGGTGCTGATCCATAATAGATTCACTAATTCTACAGCAGTTTTCCTTTGATATCATTTCAGAAATCCTGACTGCTCTCTTTAACACAAGCTGGGCCTGGAAGGAAAAGGGTTTCTGGCAAAGGTTCGGAGCTATAAATAGCTCTCTCTTTTGTGTCTCTCTCTTCCTCTCTCTTGCAAAGCCCGACCTGGTTGTCATGTGTCTCTTAATTAGTCTGCATTTATGGTCCATCCATTTCACTGCAATTTACTGTCTTGTCTTTTGTCGGCTCTTTTAAACCCTCATCCGCAGAATTCATACATAAATTTGAATTGTGGACGACCAAATAAGGAGGCGTTCTTACTCGGTGTCAGTTAGTAAGTTATAATTTCCCTGAATTAGCTCATCGTGGAATGAATTATTAATCGTCATGTTTCAAAAGCAAAGCTGCAGTATTTGGGTCTAGCCTTTATTGAGGTTTGGTTGTCCAATGAGCTTAAGGCATTTGTGTCATTTGGCTTTACTGATATGCATAGTCACATGTCATCTGCATAGTTGTTTGAATTGTCATTATGCTCTATGATGATGACAAGGCAAATCAAAGCTCTTTACATAAAAGTTTTACTTCCTGTATTCTGCAACTCCGACTCTGCCTCTTAAGGTGGGCTGTTAAGGTGGACCAGCTTTTCTCCTTAAAGAGATGAGCCGCTCCTCTGAGCCGCTCAGCTTTTGAGTTAATTATTAACATTTCTTTTAACCGTTTTAACCGATAGCGTTAATCGGTTAAAATGCTTGATGTCGGTTAACGGTTAAAGGGTTAATTATGGACACTCACGAGTCTCCCCTTTACAGACATGCCCACTTTATGATAATCACATGCAGTTTGGGGCAAGTCATAGTCAAGTCAGCACACTGACACACTGACAGCTGTTGTTGCCTGTTGGGCTGCAGTTTGCCGTGTTATGATTGGAGCATATTTCTTTATGCTAAATGCAGTACCTGTGAGGGTTTCTGGACAATATCTGTCATTGTTTTGTGTTGTTCAATGATTTATAATAATAAATATATACATACATTTACATTAAGCAGCATATTTGTCCACTCCCATGTTGATAAGAGTATTAAATACTTGACAAATCTCCCTTTAAGGTACATTTAGAACAGATACAAAATGTGCCATTAATAATTTAATTATGGACAATCATGCGATTGATCACGATTAAATATTTGAATGGACTGACAGCCCTAGATGTAACACAAAGGGATGTCAGAAAGCAACATTCAGTGTCATTCCATCCTGTCCCTTTATCTGACCTCAGCTTGTTGTAGATATAGGAGGAGAGGTGGTAATAGACCAGGGAGGCCAACTTCTTGTCACCGTCCTTATCAGGCTCACCAGCCGAGCCAAGAGCGTACTCTCTTCTCTTTCTGTCATCACTTTTATCTGTGTTTTTGACTTATTCTCTAGAAGAAGGATGTCGGACTTTGACACAGATATCCCCAGTAGCAGACGAGCGAGGAGACTGGGGTTGACGGCGTCTTTTTCTCCCTCATCTAGGATATTTCTTTTTAGAAGTGGGACGTTTGAGGCTTTATAGCATGTTTGCATGACGCCCTTACATCTTTATTCTGAAATCCACTCTATAGCAATCGCTGTTCTCCCGAAACAAACCCAAACATGCTGGATTGAGCTCAATGTGGAGCGCTAAGAGTCAATAGAGAGATTCCACTCCTTTTCCTTTAGGGAGGATCGGGCCTGACACAAACACCTGTGTTGGGAATTTCAAGCAGGTGCGTGAAGTCTCTTTTTGGGAGTTCTGACCAACTCACTAACCGTGATGCTCAGTAGATTTCTTAGCTCTCAAAGCAAAAGAACTGTTGTGTTGGTGTGCTTTATACTAAGGCAGATTGGTGATAGCATTGGCACTGTGAGCATTAAACTGGCAATAACATCAGTGTGCGTCAGAGAGATGCTCTCAAGGGAATTGAAGGTGTCACCAGCCAATTCTCCAAAAATTTGGGACAGCAATAGCATTAACAGAGAGTTGCTTTCGCACATTCTACATGTTTTCAAGCTTTATTTTCAGAGAATTAATGCTGGGTAAAGTCTGTTGTTGCACTTTCAGTTCCACCCTGTTTGGTTTGACGCACCAGGAGTAGAACATAAAAGCCAGGAGATCATCAAAATATTTTTTCGTCCTCTTGTATCTTGTACAAGACAGTTTTTGCTTCCAGCTTCTGCCATATAGTCTGACAACTTTCTGTAACTCGCTGTCCAAATTGGCTACAGTCTTGACTCTCAGCTTGACACTCGGCGGAGCGAAAAGAGAGAGATGACATCTTGTTCGATGTGATTTAAAGCTGAAGATCCTGTAATAGAGTTGCAGTGAGTACACTTACGACATGGAAGAGAAAAACACAGGAAGTCCCTCGGTATCGATTCTAAATGATATTCAAACTGGTGGAAATATTCAGATTAATCCAAAAAGAATTGATTAGTTGCTCAAGATTTCCTCTGAATTTACGTAACTCTTTGTCTTTGCTATGTTTTTGCAGTCTGTCTGACACAAATGTGCTCCGGTGATGACAGATTTACAGGTTAACTTTCAAGATGATGGATTTTGAAGCATCTAGAGTATGTGAAAGGGTATGTACGAGTCATGTGAACTGTTCGTAGCACAGCAGAAGCAAAGAAAATCAGCGTAAAGAGGTGCCATTTTCCGTGAATAAAGGCACGTTTTCCGGCTAGAAAGCTCATTTGAGTGCGAAGAAAGGGTTCCTGTTTTATACTTCAACAAGTTGAATGTGCTGTTACAATACAGCAGTGCACTGTAGGAACCCTGGTAGCTCAGTGGGCTGAGAAACACACTGTTCCTATAATGTGGGGGGTTGGAATTTGACTCATGATTGTGGTCATTCAACTTCCTGGCTGCTGTATTTCCCAATATTCTCCATTGTGTGTATGTTCTTTGTGATATTAACATGGTAACATAGTCAACAACATGATCTCAATGTTGCTGTTTGGTGTCATTTTAACAAAATAAAATCTAAAGTCAAATCCAAAGGGGTATAAATAAGAATGAGTTGTTCATTTAGCAGACAGGTCACAGCTTTAATTGTTGAAATCTTGTGATGGCTGTAGGAGAAGACAATAGATCGTTGTTTGCTCCTCTGGAGGAGGAATAACTTAACACGCCAAATGTTCTCCCCACGTCAACGTGAGTTTTCGCTCTCCGCCCTTCTACCGCTGAAACAATCTGAATGTCACTGGACTTGTATTTAGCTATGTATCGAGCTTCCATATAGTCCATGTAAGAATTTGGTGTCACTCAAGGGGACATAGTCTAGTTGACACTTCTGAAAAAGAAAATGCTTCTGTAGTTAATATTTTGGTGTGATAACCCGTGTTGAGTGACAGCTTTGTCACCAATATAAATTGAACTTTCAACACTTCATATCTTAATGTAGGCTCAGTTTAATGACCTTTAGAATGGTTTTACTATGAAATGTTTGGAATAATTTTAAAGGGTGTGTTCTTGGCTTTCAAGGCCAGTCCATGCTTTGAAAGGGGCAGCAGCAAAACGGATTTTCCGACGGGGAACTCAAGCCGTTTTATCCATCCATCCATGCTCTCAGTAAAGCCACCAGACTCCATTGAATAAACCTGTAATGTTACCTTGAAGAACAGGAGTTGCTTGGAATCCACATTTATCTCTTTGAATAGATGCTGACTGTCTCCAGCTGTGTTCATTTGTGTCAATCAGTGACTTCTATCAAATATAAAACACTGGTGGTTTTGGTTTGATTATTAAACACTTTAAAATGCCTCTACGTCACACTCAGTACAAAGTTCAGGGAGGTTTGGAAACTACAAGGGCAACCGGCAGCGGAGTGAAACATTTACTTTCATTTACACTTTAGCCACCGGAAGGAGCATTTAAATCTACATTTTGTAAAATCCAGTATAATAACGTATAGCTTTTTAATGTTCAGCACTTGTGTACAGACCCATAAGTCTCTGCAGCAGAGCAAAACAGGAGAAAGAGAACAAACAATGTATTACAATGTCTTTGTTAAAGGGTTGGTTTATACAAATTACAAAAAGATCTCACTCACCACTAGTAGTATTTAGCCATGCATACAGTTCAATGTTTATGTGCTGAGGTTTTGACATTTCTACCACACAAAACCCAAACTATCTGCATTGCTTTACTGTAACTTTATTTATATAGCACTTACAAAGTGCTTTCCAAGAAAAAAAGAAAAATCAGCAGATAAAAACCAAAAACAGCAACAACAATATATAATACAATAATATTATATAATATAATATAATATAATATAAACAACAGAGGGATAATAAAAACAGAAATACCAAAGGATAACATAAAATTCAAATAAGTCAGTAAGATAAGTCAGGAAATGTCTTTTTCTAATTTGAGTGAATCAACCCTTTAATTTATCTTCCATTGTGCCAGTTTTTCTATTAAATGTAGTACTAATAATACTAATAATAAACTTTATTTATTTATTGCTTTTCCTTACAAAGTTACAAAGTGCTTTCCAGGAGAAAAAAAAAAAAAAACAGCAGATAAAAACCAGAAACAGCAATAATATAAGAAAATACAATAATATAAACAATATAATAAAAACAAAAATAACAAAGGATAAAATAAAGTTAAAATAAGTCAGTAAGATAAGTGATAAGTGAAATGTTTTTTTCTAATTTGAGTGAAGCAACCCTTTAATTTATCCTCCATTGTGCCAGTTTTTCTATTAAATGTAGTACTAATAATAATAATAACAATAATAATAATAATAAACTTTATTTATTTAGTGCTTTTCTTAAGGAAGTTACAAAGTGCTTTCCAGGAGAAAAAAAAATAAAATAACAACAACAAAAAAAAGCAGACAAAAAACAGAAACAGCAATAATATAATATAATATAATAAAATACAAACAACAGAGGGATCATAAAACAAAAAGGATAAAATAAAGTTAAAATAAGTCAGGAAATGGTGGGTGCAAGCGGCCGAAATGGGTTTCCTCAGGAGGGTGGCTGGCGTCTCCCTTAGAGATAGGGTAAGAAGCTCAGTCATCCGTGAGGGACTCGGAGTAGAGTCCTTGCTCCTTTGCGTCGAAAGGAGCCAGTTGAGGTGGTTCGGGCATCTAGCACGGATGCCTCCTGGGCGCCTCCCTTGGGAGGTGTTCCAGGCACGACCAGCTGGGAGGAGACCACGGGGAAGACCCAGGACTAGATGGAGAGATTATATCTCTACTCTGGCCTGGGAACGCCTCGGGATCCCCCAGTCAGAGCTGGTTAATGTGGCCCGGGAAAGGGAAGTTTGGGGTCCCCTGCTGGAGCTGTTGCCCCCGCGACCCGATCCCGGATAAGCGGTTGAAGATGGATGGATGGATAAGTCAGGAAATGTATTTTTTTCTAATTTATGTGAAGCAACCCTTTAATTGATCCTCCATTGTGCCAGCTTTTCTATCAAATCTAACATGAATGTCTGTTAAATGCTAGTTGACTTACTGTAATAATATCAATATTACTCCTTGTACTTGTACGACACTCTGAAGGCCATGTTTTACGTCTTCTCAGCCCATGTATGGCAGAGCATTGTTTGGGGTTAAACAAGAACGTATACTGCATCAATTACGCGTCTGAAACCCCCATCAGCTGGATAAAAACTCTGAGGGAGCCACTTAGGCTCAATCATGGTTTTGCTCTCTCGGTTTTTATTGATGCAGGAGAGACATCACCGCTGCGTGGGAGGTCGAATTCCCAACGACTTAAACATGCTCAAGTACAAATCCTTTCGAATGAAAGTGTAAACAGAAATTCTCAATGTGTGTGCGAATTGTTTGAATAGAGGGTGTGGTCGCAGGTCATTGTGAAGCTACAGACAAGTGGCGAGAGTATGCACACACAGCTGCAGACAGGACGGGCTGTGAAGTGCATGTCGTTAGTTAGCATCCCAATGACTTTCAGTGGATTCTCATGAGAAACTGCACCACAGAACAGTTTCCATTGTGTTGTGGTGAGCTGCAGCCATTATCTGAGGGGAAGAGGAAAACTGGATTTGATTTTGAAACTGTCCCCTGAAGGGTTTTTCTCAACCTTTCTCCCTTTATCTCTCTCTTACATCACTGTCCTCTTTCTCCTGGATCTATTTCATCCCCGTGAATAGAGTTGGAACAAATTGAATTCAATGCCGTGGCAGGTTTTCTAGGCCTGTATTCGGCTAAAGCAGCAACAACATGAGCTGCGTTCATTGTGCCATAACTAGAACAATACCACACTCATACTCAAGTCGCTCATTTTTTTCCTCTCTTTTATTTCAAGTTTTCTCACAATTCCTACAATCCTTTTCTCCCTCCTCATCTTTGTTTCATACCGACCCCCTCTTCTTGCAACCAGGTCTATAGAAACAAGCCCAAAAGAAGCAACTCTCCCCCCCAAAAACAGCCCAAAACAAGCGACCTTACCTACCTACCACAATTTACATTTATTTTGGATTACATTTCATGTCATTTCTTCATCCATTTTTAGCTTGTAACTCTACATTTTTCCTGTTATTAACTTAAAGTTGAACATTTAGTGTCATTTTTTGCATCCATTTTTTGAGCTTGTAACCTGTCTAACTAGTTCGGCAGGATGTGCTCGTATATCACACTTACAAAAATGTCAAACTACCTTTGAATCGTCCCCTACTTGAGGGCGAATCCAATCTTTAAGTCCTCTCTCTTTTTACCTGTCTTTGTTGGCCATATTTCGCCCATTTAGTACCTGACATTTTTAGCTAAACTCATTCAAGAGATTTGTCTCGCAACAACGCCGAATGGCGGCGGTGGCGGTGGCGGTGGCGGTGAGTGAGACCAGTAAAGAGGAGACAGACAGGAGCAAATAAGCAACTACACTTTAGAAACGAGCCCAAAAAAAACAAAAAACAGCGACTACCAATATTTGTAAGCCACTTTTCAGGAAAATAAGCCCAAAATTGCTTTTAATAAGCAACTGTGTCCCCCTCCTCCCTGCATAGTCTAGTGACTATAAACAGTTGGAAGTTTACTACAAACACATCCAACAACCCCCACCAGCCAGCCAGCCAGTCCACAAGGACAACCCCTCCTCCTCCTCCTCCTCCTCCTCCTCCCTGCAAGTTTCAATGGGCAGGAAGAGCCCTTCTTGGTTTGGTGAGTGACTTCAGGGTCATGAGCTAAGGTGGCAGCCATAGATAAAGAATAAAGAGAGGCCGGGAAGCTTTTGTTCGGCGCATCCTCTGCACAAATATACATGTTAGGATTATTGGAGTGTCGGAAAAATCTAAATCAAAGTGCCGCCGACGCCACGGTTGTGTGGTTTACAGAGGCTAAAGAGTCCATTGTTCATGCAAAATGTATGTGTTTCTAATGATTTATTCATCTAAAAGCAAGCAAGCATATGAAGCACAAAGACAACATGGATGTCTTGTTCTGGTAAGCAGGTGCATGCTGGTCCTGGTGTATAAAGCGCAAAAAATGAAATAAAATAGTTCAACTAGTAAAAGAAAAATCAAATCTAAATAAGCTAGAATAATAAATCAAACTTCATATTAGTAAAACAACAACTAAATACTAACACATTAATAGCTCCTAGAATGATTAGATTTCTGTACCAGCTTGAGAAATGTCTTTGTCTTCTCAAGGACACAGTGTGTGTCCGGGGTCATTAGGTGGCTCAATCATTCATTTAAACTCCTCTTAAAGTTAAACTTTATGGCTTGTGCTAACCACAGGAACACTAAAGTGGGGCTTACAAATGGAGCTGCAACCCGTCTGGTTCCTGATAGTGTATCAGCTCGACTAATTTATTAAGTATTAATATCCCTTTCCTGGTTTAGTAGGAGCTGATCTTTGCCCGAGCTTGGACTAGAAACCCAAATTTCACCTTGCACAAATTGGGTCTCAAATCGGATTTCTCAGTCTGTATATTAATCCTGTATGTGTGCAGCAGGCAGGCAGCCAAAGACCTTTTTGAGCTCACTCGGTGTTGCAGCAATGTGAATCTACGAGTAACACAATGGTTTAGCGTTGTGAAAGACATTCCAGTCCTGAGGTGGAAGGACGTCAGAATCAGTTGGGAGTTTTTACAGGGCGCATTGACCTCAGACAGAGAGAGAAAGCTCAAGATTCCTCCCTTTGCATTCCTCTTGTTATCTCAACAGTTTAGTCCAACCTTTCTACCAAACCCTCTTGGGAAAATAAAGTCAATCAGCTTCTCACTTCACATGCGTCGTTCAACTCTGGGCAATCAGTCACCTGCAGAACTGGACTTTCACCTTTCCAGCTCTGCTTTTATCTCTCATTCACTTTTCCACTATCTGTTTTTTCTCTCTGCGTTCATCCCTGTTTGTACTGTAAACTAAGCACACACACACAGACAGGGATTCACTCTGAAGGGCGTGGGCGTTCGGTCGTCCCAACCACCTGCCTGTCGCATGTAGAGGTCGTGAATGGAAAAAAGAAGGCATGCAGTGTTGCCAGATCTCGCGAGAGAAACAAGCAACCAGGTCTGTAGAAACAAGACCGAAAGAAGCAATACCCCATACCCCAAAAAAGAGCCCAAAACAAGCAACTAATATGAGAGAGAGATGAATTTACTTTGGATTGCATGCATTAGATTGCATCCATGTTTAGCTGTTCTTGTTATAAACTTAAAGTAACACGTTTCATGTTATTTTTGCGTCCATTTTTAGCTTTTAACTTTACATTTTCCTTGTTATAAACTTAGAGTAACACGTTTCATGTCATTTTTGCATCCATTTTTAGCTTTTAACTTTACATTTTCCTTGTTATAAACTTAGAGTAACATGTTTCAGGTCATTTTTGCGTCTATTTTTAGCTTTTAACTTTACATTTTCCTTGTTATAAACTTAAAGTAACACGTTTTATGTCATTTTTGCATCCATTTTTAGCTTTTAACTTTACATTTTCCTTGTTATAAACTTAAAGTAACACGTTTCATGTCATTTTTGCTTCCACTTTCAGCTTTTAACTTTACATTTTCCTTGTTATTAACTTAAAATAACAGGTTTCATGTCATTTTTGCGTCCATTTTCAGCTTGTAACTTTTCTTGTTATAAACTTAAAGTAACACGTTTCATGTCATTTTTTGCATCCATTTTCAGCTTGTAACTTTACAAGATTAGATCTAGATTCTGGAGGCATGGATTGAGGAGAGTAAATGAGTAAGAGCGAAAGAAAAGGAAGGGAAGCGGTGAGAACAAAACAGGGAAGTTGAGCAAGATTTAGCCCTCCCCTTTCTCCTGTACTCCTCCTCCAGCGGTGCCACCCTCCTCCAGTTACCCCCTCTCCGTCTCCCCCCCACCCCCCCTCCTCAACACTACTACTCACCTGTCCAGTTTCACCCCTTTCCATCTCCCCTCCCCCCTCCCCCCCCAAACTCCTCCTCTCTCGGCAGGTGAGCCACTTGTGACTATAAAGGTATGCTAATACGAAGCAACCTATCTTCTGTGCTCTGGGGAGTGTGGAAGACACAGGACTCAACAGGGCTGAGAGAGAGAGAGTGAGAGAGAGAGAGAGAGGCGGAGTAGGAAAGTTGCAATTTAAAAAGACAATTGGATTGACTGTTCTCAGACTTGCGTTGCAACCATGGGGCTGGGAGTAAGTATTGGAGCTTTGTCACATGTTTTGGACTAAGAGTCTTTAGGTTAGCTGTTTTTTTCACTTTTGAGCTCAGACCAAGTTTTTGTCACAAGTTCTTGGTTAAGCTTGACAGTTGTGGATTGCCTGTACTTTGTACTTTAGTTTCTGCTGTGCAAAGCGTACAGTTTGAGTTATATTTATGAGAGGCATTCACAATCCTTCCAACAATGATTAACACACGTTTTTACAGCATGTTTGAACAGCAAAGTTGACACTGCTCTCCGCTCCGACTCAAGAAGGAAGCTTCAGAGCAAAGCTTCCCACATGTGCTCGGTGTTATTCAGAAGCTGATTTTGTCTTCTCTTTCTTCAATCCAGAGAGGGAAAGATGAGTACAAACTCGCGGCAACCTCAGATGGCGGGAGCAAGAAAGCCAAGAAAGCCAAAGCGGCGAAGGATATGGACGATCTGAAGAAAGAAGTTGACCTGGTGAGTACACAAAGAGTCTTTTAGTAAGAGAATGCACTCAGAAGTTTGTAAAAGTGTTTGTATCTTGATCAAATCCACCTCAGTTCAAGGTGAAAGGAGCAAATATACATAGCATGACCTTCTTGAACTTTACAACCATGTCCTCCTATAAATACTGTTTGCCTCATGCTTAATCACAGTCTTATTCAGGCCATGTTAACACTCTCGGTCACTGCGAGTCACTGCCATTGGTCACAGCGATGACACAGTCACGGCTGAGACAAACCTCCGCTTTGACCTCATGGCTAGTCACATGAGCAGCAGCCGTCTGCCCTCGTATTTCATAAAAGATTGCCACTTACACGTCTGCATGCGCTGTCACATGTCATTAAGGAGTTCACAGCTATACTTAACTTCTAAGTCACGCTTATCTAGATTAGTTTTCAACGCTTAAAGAGGCTCATTATTGTCTCACTTTTATCAAAACATATGAGCTCTTTTTTCTGTGTCCGGTAAACACATAGCAGTCTGCTTCTAATTTCCTCTCAGATCATGTGTAGTTCATTTTATCTGCAGCAGATACTGAACTGCACCCAGCGACTGAGTAAAAGTTGCACGCATAGAGGTTTAGATGGGTTTCCTGTGTGGAACCGTTACCTACTTTCCACTGGTGTCAGCTTTTTTTCTCCGTCTATCTGTTGCAAGCTGAGGTCGTTTCCCAAGGTCACCTCTTGCTTTAAGTTCATCCCCAAGTCAGTGAGAAGAGCTGACGAATGATTTCACACCACCAACTGTATGTTAAAATATACATTTTATTGGCAGAAATACATTTATTAAAGGTTTCATCTGTAACTTCTTAAGAAGTTTTCCCACCCTTAAAATGTTAGATAGTAGTGAGCATGTTAAAATGTCCTGCTAATGATCTGATAATATCATAATTATCATTTTTGCTGTATTATAGATGCAAACTGGTGTTTGACTTTCACAAGGTCATCAAGTGTCGGTCGATTGATGTTGTCAGCTTGTTGCTTAAAGTAAAGTAACTTCACAAAAACAACTCCAATAGAATATGTCATAGCTTGTTGGTTAATTAATTCTTTAATTAATGCTTGTTTCACTCCCAATGTCACCCAGGAGGTCACAGAGTGCTGCAGGTTATTAGGCAATAAAATCCCCATCTAGGTGACATATTAATGATTATTGTCCTCGGTGCGTCTTAACTAGATCTCAAAGTCCCGCCGCCGCTGAAGGACATCTTAATGCCATAGCAACCGTATCGCCAGTGTGCCATATAACCTCCGTTAACTTAGCATATCATTTACCGCAATTAACAGCGGGCGGCGTCTTTAGTGCTGGAAGTGCAACCAAAAGGGCGACAGGGTATTGATGATCCTCAGGTTTCAGATGGTTAAAGAATAATAGCATATCGGGCGGTAGTAAAACAGTAATAAGAGTGTAGGAGGGTCTCTATGGAGCCCACATGTTAATCATTATTTCACCATCATGCAATTAACCGATGCGTCAAAGTCCAGCTAACGATTCCCATAGCAACGTAAAGCAGCCGGCGATTTGATCAAATGTGACAAAGTCCAACGGAAAATGCTAAATATAGAAGCAATTTGATTGAGTTCAACAGAAGAAACTCAAGTGTGTGTTGGGCCGTCCAAACAAGATCCACCAAATGTGTGTGTGTGTGTGTTTATGAGCCGCAGTATCAAAGCGCAGAGTGAGGACAATTTTCTCTACAGGCTTCAAAAGAAGTGCCGACAAACAGTTTTAAAAAAACAACAGTAGTTTGGGGCATGTGATGATACATTATGCACAGCACATTTGGCACGCTCGCTTATTATAATGCAAAACGGTGCAATTACACCACCGACCGTAAAGAGTGGACTCATCCATTAACAGCTCAGGACATTATGTAAATTTCATACAGGACCTATATATATATATATATATATATATATGTACTTCAAGCAGTGGATGTGAAACATTCAACTTTAAAAGGTCAATGTAAACTTGTACTTACAGGATATAATGGGACACTGTCACTGAATGGTGTGAACTGATGCTTCATTCATTCCCTCAATCATTCATTCATTCACTTTGGACTAACGGTACTTGAGAACAAAGCTTCCATTTATTATTGGAAATGTGCTATTATTACAAATCATGAAATGAGAGTCTGTTTTAATCAAATGTTATTCATAAAACAGGCCAATGTTAAATCATGTGATCATAATTGCAGTCTGAAATTTTCATGTATTAATAATGAGTACAAGCAGACGGCTATAAAGGAAAAATCGATACAGCGTAGTGTCGCGATGTGTCGATACAGGGATGTGAAAAAAGTAAGAAAATAAGAAGCTAGAAATAAACCAAAATAAAAAAATAAAAAATAAATAAGAAGCTAGAAATAAAAAAAAAGAAATAAATAAATTAAAAAAAATAAGAAGCTACAAATAAAAAAAAATTAAAAAATACAAAGCTAGAAATAAACAAAATAAGAAAATAAAAAAAAAATAAGAAGCTAGAAATAAAAAAAAAAGAAATAATAAATAAATAAATTAAATAAAATAAGAAGCTAGAAATAAACAAAATAAGAAAATAATAAAGAAATAAGTCAATAAGAAGTTAGAAATAAAACAAATTAAAAAAAATTAAAAAAAATAAACAAAATAAGATAATAAAAAGATAATAAAAAAATTAAAAAATTAAATAAGAAGCTAGAAATAAAAACAAAATAAGAAGGGAAAAATTAAGAAAATAAGAAGCTAGAAATTCACATGAAACTACAAAACCTAAGGAATCCATTGGTACCATGTCATGTTAGCTTGTCGGCAAGAATGCTAGATGTGAGGCCTCCCACCATTAGTAAACTGTAAAGTTATTCCATTATAATACCTACATATTGATACATTAATTGTCAATTTCATATCACCAACAGATTTGCATGTTAGCTTGTCTGGAAAAACAATAAATAGCATCCAAATAAGATCCTATCGTTGCTTAAGTATCATGATAATATGATAATGTGGGGCCACCTCTAATGTATTTAATGGTTGGCTCATGGTCAGGATTTATCAAGCTGTGCAATTCCTATTTCACGTAAAAGTATATCTGCTTAGAGAAAAAAATATGAAGGCCACACTGAAATGGAAAATTTAGCTCCATTTGCAAGAATTTGTCACATATGTGAGGTGAGTAAACCTCCACAGAAACCAGCGTGGGCTTCTTTACTCAGGATGTTTCTTTTTGATCGGGCTGGACGGATTTGTTTGCTCGCAGCAAACTGTTTGGATGAGTCCATACGTAACCGAGCTCATGGCGGCTTAGCTGTTGTGTTTGGCTGCGACTTTCCAATCATCAGCAGACTTTCGTTTTACTCGAATGTCTGCTTCGGCTAATCTTCAAATCGCACTGTATGGAGCGGCATGCATCCGTAATCCTGCTCAGATGGCTGGTGTTTGCCTTGTCATCTTTATGTTCCCTGTGTCCCTCTGGAGGACATGACAGGACACGTTTTAATCCTCAAAGGAGATAATATCTGCGGGTTTAAAATGACAGGGATTTCAGCTTGTTTTACGAAATGTCTCTCTCTCTCTCTCTCTCTCCATAGGATGATCACAAATTAACCTTGGATGAACTCCACAGAAAATATGGAACTGACCTAGCCAGGGTGAGTACTCTCTCTCTCTCTCTCTCTCTCTCTCTCTCTCTCTCTCTCTCTCTCTCTCTCTCTCTCTCTGCATGTGTGTGTTTGATTTTGAGTGTTTGTGTGAGCAGATAAGCCCAGAGGCCAGGGAAGATCCCGCAGTACAAACTGAGGGCAAATGCACAAAACTATGCATGTCATTTGTCAAGTATTTCTCCACCATTTTAGTATGTTAGAGTAGTGCAAAGTTCAAAATTTCAAGGGTTAGTTCAACCAAATTACAAATAACATGCTGGTAGTTTCGCTTTTATTCGTCCAGCTTTTGAGATTTCTGCCTCCACAACAGTACAATGGACAGTATGGAGTTGGAGTGAGACATATAACTAAAAAAATGACAAAAAAATGGAAATGCACTAGAGGTAGAGATGCACCGATTCCGATATAATTCCGATATCAGAGCTCTTTTTGCATAAAATTTGAATTGCGTTGCAATTTTGCCTTAAATTTAAATGTATTGCAAAGCAATTTAAAGAGCTGGAAGACAGGAGCTTGAAAAGATTGTGCAAGAAACTGTGTTTATTCCAAAGAAAGAACCACAAAGACCTGGGGGAAATTGCCTCTTTTGTGGAGGAGGAAATGACTTTATTCTTGTAATATTCCGACTTTTTTTTGTTGAAATATTATGACTTTATTACTCATTAAATTACAGCTTTTTTCTCGTAATTTTACGACTTTATTCTCGAAATCTTATATTTTTTTCCCCCTCAATGTGGCCCTAATACTCCGTCGTACAACTTAAGCTAGAGGCAGGAGAGAAAATGTAGTGATTTAAACCGAGCTGATCCTTTAAACAGTCAATAATTGTACAGAAAAAGGCTGAAACTCAGCTGCTACGCAAAATGTAATTTCCGTGTTTCAACCACGGTTTTCATCACGCTGAGGACACACACACACACACAGAATCCCATTACACAACCCGACGCAGCCCTACACCGGCCAAATGCTCGACTGATGCTGATTATCCGCTGAAATCTGATCTGTCTGAGTTTGCCCCAAAACAAAGACTTCATTCACGCAGGAGCACCGGTCGTATTGACCCTACCAACAAGAAAAAAAACTGCTCCTGGTCCCCCTCCAAAGAGACCTCCAGTCTCACATTTTACACTGTAAGAAAACGTGACCTTGACCTTGTTGAAGTACGCACTGCTCAATGATAACAGAGATACAAGCGGATTGTCCTGTCTCCCTCTCTCTCTGTTATCTGTCCATATCACAAGCTGTGATTGACCACAAACTGCGTGTTTCACTTCTAATTACAGAGACTTCTTTTGCAAAGAGGAAGCAGTAATGATAGATCTTCTTGTGGATGTGGTTTCTGTTGTTTTCATTTCAACCCAACTTTAATCCGCCACCTCCTGAAGTAATAGCGGTGTATCTGTTTACTAAATAAAAGAGCTCAGAAGGAAACACGTCTCTGACTCGTCCTTCAAAAACGAGGGCAAAGAGATAGAGTAGCAGAGCAAAAAACTGGCCTCACAGGTTTTTCTATCCTGATATAACTTAGGTTACACACACACACACTCCCTATTTTTTTAACGTCTGTCAAACCTGTTTTTTTGTGTCTCTTTTTAGGGTCTTTCCAACGCCAGAGCAAAAGAGATCCTAGCCAGAGACGGCCCAAATGCCCTCACGCCTCCTCCCACAACACCAGAATGGGTCAAATTCTGTAAACAGGTAAAAGTCATTTTCCATGCAAAACAGAAACCTATTTTGCATATTCAAATTTCATAAATGCAAATGCACACAGGTTCGTTGCAGCCGGTAAATCCAGTAAAGTCTTGAATGTTGTTTTTGATCTTGTTTCCAGCTGTTTGGCGGTTTCTCCATGCTGCTGTGGATTGGCGCCATCCTCTGTTTCCTCGCTTACGGCATCCAGGCTGCCTCAGAAGATGAACCGGCCAACGATAACGTAAGGAGGTCTTTCTTAGTGTGTGATAAAGAATTAACACCACCAAAGATGAACTTACTGACTGTCTTTTCTCTCTTACTGTAGTTGTACCTGGGTGTCGTGCTCTCTGCTGTCGTCATCATCACCGGTTGCTTCTCCTACTACCAAGAGGCCAAGAGCTCCAGGATCATGGACTCCTTCAAGAACCTGGTCCCACAGGTGACTTTTTCCTCACTTTGTACCTTCATAAAGTTGCAATCTCTTGCTACTGGTAATAAAAGCATGTATTCTGTTGAGAAATTGCCCTAAAAAAACGTATATTTCATCTTTGTTCTCATAGCAAGCCCTGGTTCTCCGAGACGGCGAGAAGAAGAGCATCAACGCCGAGGAGGTGGTGGTCGGCGATTTGGTGGAAGTGAAAGGTGGAGACAGGATCCCCGCCGATCTGAGAGTCATCTCCGCTCATGGCTGCAAGGTCCGTACCTCAAAGACTTGTTTTAATCTCACTTATGGAGCTTTAAACGACACTTAAAGGGGACATATCGTGCTCATTTTCAGGTTCATACTTGTATTTTGGGTTTCTACTGGAACAGGTTTACATGCTTTAATGTTAAAAAAAACACATTGTTTTTCTCAAACTGTCTGTCTGAATATACCTGTATTCACCCTCTGTCTGAAACGCTCCGTTTAAGCACATGTCTCTTTAAGCCCCCCTCCTGAAAAAGCCCAGTCTGCTCTGATTGGCTTGTCAGAAAAATATGGTGCAAAATATAAAATATGACAAAAGACAGACATTTATAGGAGAAGAAAACAGAAGAAAAGAAGCTGGGTCACATAGCAATAGAGTCTGTGGTTCCTTGGAGTCCCAGAATGTCCTTTAAAGTCTTAGATGTCCCCTTAGTCCAACATCATTCATGGGAGAAGGAAGCAAAGTTTTACACAACAAAATACATTTACTATAAAGTCACTTCTCATCTCAATTCACTTCAGGTTTCAGTTAGATTTCCAGTTCTTCCAGTATTTTGGTGGCATGTCTCAGAGAAAAAGTCAGTCCTTCCTTATTGTAAACTTCCTGGACTATTTCTTTCCATTCAAGGACTGTTGGACATTCCTTATTCAACCATTTCCTGGTTATTGCTTTTCTACTAGCAGCTAAAAGTATTTGTAATAAATATCTCTCCTGCTTTTTCAACCCAGTGAAATAGTGAGTTTTTCATGATATGTCCCATTTAAGATATTAACTGTGTATGTATTGTTGCTTTTGAGTATTAACATTAGTCAATTGGATACTAAGACTACTAAAACTTGTCTAGTTTGTTCCGTAGTTTAAATTTTATTTTTGGCCCTAATGTGTCATCATCCATTGTCCCACTTTTGTCTAAAACCAACAATGTTTTTTTACATTCACACATTTACATTTACGTCATGTCACTTCCACTTCTCTGGATATCTTCTGTATTTCATTAATGCTTTCCTTTCCTTCAGGTTGACAACTCCTCTCTGACCGGTGAATCCGAGCCTCAGAGTCGTACTCCTGACTTCTCCAACGACAACCCCCTGGAGACCAGGAACATCGCTTTCTTCTCCACCAACTGTGTTGAAGGTACGACCACACAGAAGTCACAAATTCATTGAGTTTGAATTCGACTTATGAAAGGGCAAATTTATGGAGACAATCTCTTGCTTCCTCCAGGTACCGCCAGAGGAGTCGTCATCAACACCGGAGACCGCACCGTCATGGGTCGTATCGCCTGCCTGGCTTCCAGTCTGGATGGCGGCAAAACTCCCATCGCCAAAGAGATCGAGCATTTCATCCACATCATCACCGGCGTGGCCGTCTTCCTCGGCGTCTCCTTCTTCGTCCTCTCCCTCGCCCTTGGGTATGGTTGGCTGGAGGCCGTCATCTTCCTCATCGGTATCATCGTCGCCAACGTGCCAGAAGGTCTCCTGGCTACCGTCACTGTGAGTTGTCCACCAGAGTCGGTCATTCTTCAATAGATTTGCAAAGATTATATCTATTAACACTTGATTTCCATCACTAGGTGTGTCTGACTCTGACCGCTAAGCGCATGGCGAAGAAGAACTGCCTGGTGAAGAACCTGGAAGCCGTGGAGACCCTGGGCTCCACCTCCACCATCTGCTCCGACAAGACCGGCACCCTGACCCAGAACAGGATGACCGTGGCCCACATGTGGTTCGACAACCAGATCCACGAGGCCGACACCACTGAGAACCAGAGCGGCGCCTCCTTCGACAGGAGCTCCGCCACCTGGGCCGCGCTGGCCAGGATCGCCGGGCTCTGCAACCGCGCCGTCTTCCTGGCGGAGCAGACCAACGTTCCCATCCTGAAGGTGAATATCCTCCTTTTAAAACCGGTTACCAAACACTAAACGTTTTGCTCTAGTTCACCCATTCTGATCACCACAAAAGAGTGTAAATAATTCACCAGTGGAGGAAGATATCAATAACATAGAGCAGAATTCACCCCATTACCTTGTGGGATATTTTTCCACCTTCATTCATTTTGTTGAATGGGATACAATACCCAGATGAATCCTGAGATGCAGCGACTGCGAGGGAGGTGACTTGGCATTTTGACTTGGCAAGAAACTTTTTTTGGAAATACAAATTCAGCCAGACAGCACTACAAATCTTTATAAAAAACTCTCAACATAATTAAAGGCCCTTTCCAGAAATATATAGCTGCAGCTCTAAAACGAGAGGTGGCCAGACAGACCCATTGATTTACATTTTAAGTGTATTTTCTTTCTCAAGATGTGCAGATGTTGGAGGAGGTGGCCGTCGTTCTTCAAATTATGAATATCTTTTTGTGGAGAGTTGTGGTTTCAAAACCCTTGGAGAACTGGTCATTAGGGCCATCGATTAAAACATTTAATTGCGATGAATCGCATGGTTTATCCATAGTTAATCGGGATTAATCGCAAATCATTCGCACATTTTTTATCTGTTCAAAATGTAACTTTAAGGGAGATTTGTAAAGTATTTAATACTCTTATCAACGTGGGAGTGGACAAATATGCTGCTTTATGCAAATGTATGTATATATTTATTATTGGAAATCAATTGATTATCATAAAGTGGGCATGTCTGTAAAGGGGAGACTCGTGGGTACCTATAGAACCCATTTACATTCACACATCTCGAGGTCAGAGGTCAAGGGACCCCTTTGAAAATAGCCATCCCAGTTTTTCTTCGCCAAAATTTAGTGCAAGTTTGGAGTGTTATTTCCCGACAAGCTAGTATGACATGGTTGGTACCGATGGATTCCTTAGGTTTCCTAAAGAAATCTTAAATCCTAAAAATGTCTTTGGTCGAGGACTGCCCTAAAATAAAGAAAGACCAATATTGATTATGATCCAACTCTTTGTCCTTTCCTTAAATCCACAGAGAGATGTAGCCGGTGACGCCTCAGAAGCTGCCCTGCTCAAGTGTATCGAGCTGTGCTGCGGAGCCGTCGGCGGCATGAGAGACAAATACCTGAAGATTTCTGAGATCCCCTTCAACTCCACCAACAAATACCAGGTAAACAAGCCACAGAGTTTCCTTTGCAAACTTTGGAAGACAATAATTGCTGTGGTATCGGAGGGAAATGTTGATTTACGCCCTCTAGTGGTCGGGTTCATTCATGTCTCCATCCACCATCATAAATGATAAATGAGTACCAGCAGAGTTTAGAGTAAAGTTTAAAATCCAACCTTTGTCTCGTTCGACAGCTCTCCATCCACCACAACGCGACTCCCGGCGAGACCAAGCACCTGCTGGTGATGAAAGGCGCCCCAGAGAGGATTCTGGACCGCTGCTCCACCATCCTGATGCAGGGCAAAGAGCAGCCGCTGGACGACGAGATGAAGGACGCTTTCCAGAACGCCTACGTTGAGCTGGGAGGACTGGGAGAGAGAGTGCTGGGTATGACAGAGCTCCATTCTACAACTACATACGTCCTCTTTAATGAGTTGTTGGAGAAGAAAGTAATCTGTAATTCCTCCTGTCTTACTCAGGTTTCTGCCATTTCAACCTGCCTGACGACCAGTTCCCAGAAGGCTTTGCTTTCGACTGTGAGGAGGTGAACTTCCCCACTGAGAACCTGTGCTTCATCGGCCTCATGTCCATGATCGACCCTCCTCGCGCTGCTGTGCCCGACGCTGTCGGCAAATGCAGGAGCGCCGGAATCAAGGTACGGAACTGCCGTCTTTTTTAGTTTCGGGACCAAAACCCCGATCACGCTCTGTGTTAATACCTGAATATCTTCTCCCTCAGGTTATCATGGTGACAGGTGACCATCCCATCACAGCCAAGGCTATCGCTAAGGGTGTGGGTATCATCTCTGAAGGCAACGAGACCGTTGAAGACATCGCTGCCCGCCTGAATGTACCCGTCTCAGAGGTCAACCCCAGGTTAGTACACTTAAAAAGCTTGTGTCACTAAATATTAAGAATGATTTCATGAGCAGGAGCTATATGAAATCGTCCCTCTAAATGTGTCTGGCGGTTCTTCTTAATACCCGCACTAATAGAGCTAAATGAAATCAGCGTTGCCTAACGAGGCGCTGCAATCTGCTCAGCCAAAAAGCCTTTCAACATTAATTCACTGCAGACAAATAAATCTACATTCAGTCTCTCTGAGCTTACTTTTCTTCATCAGCAAGTTCAGATCACAGTCACACTGCAATGATAGGCAAGGCAAGTTGATTTATGGAGCACATTTCAGCAGTTTAAGGTGCTTTACATAATGTATCAAAAGCATGGAGACAAAGTATAAAAGGAAACACATCATAAAAGGACATTTACAATTAAAAATCCAGACTAGAAAATAAAAACAAGCTCAAATATAATAAGACAGGTATAAAAGCCCAGACACACCAAACCGACATCAAAGAACTAGTGGACACGAAGGCCGTCTGTTGCGTCGCCTTTGTTTTGGCCAAAAAGTTGCACTTGAACACACGGCAAAGACTACAGCCGACGGTCAACTACCACGTACGTTCTGCGCCTGGTGAGAGTAGATAACTCTCCACACCAGCAGATGGCGGTAGTCTAGTTGTTGTTCCTCTTGACTTTACTGATTGGCTTGCTTTCCTCACTTTCGTTTCTCTTCTCGTGCACTGATTCGTTTAAGCTGAACGGCCAATGAGAGTGATTTCTCTCCCCGACGGGCGCCGCCACTGATTCAACACGCTGAATCAGCCAAAAAACCTGCAACACGGGCAGACTAAAGCCGACGGTGCGGGACACACCGCAAAAAATAGGCCGACAAACGCTCACTGACGGCCCCAAACTGTCCGACGGCGACAGTGGGCTTAAAATACAATAATAAAAGTGACAGTGCAGTGTAAGAAATTATTTAAAAATCAAAAATCATTAAAAATACTGTCATCCTGGGCAGCATCCTCAAGCAGGAAAATGCTCATGCTCTCTGATAACCGATGAGAAATGTCACCTGTCTGAAACAAGGTTTTTCATGACAATAAATAAAGTAAGATAATAAATAAGATAGAATTACTGCAACAGTCAAGAAACATCAATAAAGTAGAAAAATTTACAATAAAAATATGAAAAAATATTGTACAAATATGTACAAATGATCTGTTTTTAATAAAAGAAAAGCTGTCTTGGGGAAAAATACACTATCCTGTACCATGGGTTGTGAAAAAAGTATTCATTGTGTGAAGTGAAGGTCTTTATACTAAATCTCTCTTTTTGCTGATGATGCCATTATTTAGTTTAAGGGGTGTCGAGGCCGACGCCGTCTGTTTTCTAAAGGAATTTCCTGTTTCCTCCTGCTTTTCTTTTGATTACACCCCATCCTCAACTCTCCTCTCAGAGACAGGATGTGGGGATCACAACTGTTGTCCTAACGCTGCTGTGATTTCCTCCCCAGGGACGCCAAGGCTTGCGTCGTTCACGGCGGTGAGCTGAAAGAGATGACCCCGGAGCTGCTGGACGATGTGCTGAAACACCACACTGAGATCGTCTTCGCCAGGACCTCCCCTCAGCAGAAACTCATCATTGTGGAAGGTTGCCAGAGACAGGTCAGTGTCTAAGAGAATTTAATTTGTAATAAAAGCTTTGAGAAATGTCTGTTTTATTTAAAAAAAAGTGGAGACCCTAACACTTCTTTCTGTCTGTCTCTCTGCAGGGAGCCATTGTAGCTGTGACAGGCGACGGTGTGAACGACTCTCCTGCTCTGAAGAAGGCTGACATCGGCGTCGCTATGGGTATCTCTGGATCTGACGTCTCCAAGCAGGCCGCTGACATGATCCTGCTGGACGACAACTTTGCCTCCATCGTTACCGGAGTGGAAGAAGGTAAAGGACTTGTGGAAATACAGATAGCAAAACGCATCTTTGTAACCGCTTGATTTTCCATGCAATATTAATTCCTCTATTACTTTCTCAGGCCGTCTGATCTTTGACAACTTGAAGAAGTCCATCGCCTACACTCTGACCAGTAACATCCCTGAGATCTCCCCCTTCCTCCTCTTCATCATCGCCAACATCCCTCTGCCCCTGGGAACCGTCACCATCCTCTGTATCGACCTGGGAACCGACATGGTGAGCTCTTTGACTGATTTCTTATCATAGGAAAGTCGTTATAAAATCAAATCTGTGATTGAAAATACTTATTTTGATGTGCTTCCCGTCTCCCAGGTCCCCGCCATCTCCCTGGCTTATGAAGAAGCCGAGAGCGACATCATGAAGAGACAGCCCAGAAACCCCAAAACAGACAAACTGGTGAACGAGAGGCTCATCAGCATAGCTTACGGACAGATCGGTAAGCACACCTAATGCTACCTGAATGATATTTAGGTGTTGAGACAGAAATGATTGTTGATGATTGTAAATAGGCCCATATACTTGAAACATCCACAAATTTGATTATATTTCAAAGCATGTATATGTAGCTTTTCCAATGCAAAATGTGATGTTTTATTTTCTTAATTATGTGTTTGCTTTTTTTATTTATTTATTTTATTTTTGTTTTATTTATTATTATTTTTTTTATTATTTACATTATTATTATTATTTTTTTTATCGTATTACTTAATTTTGAACCATCATTCCCCGTGTACCGTTACATATGTTATTATTTTGTCTAGGCAGTGGGGGGTGGGAGAAAGTGAGAATGCCCTGTGTTAAATATCTGTGAATAATATTATTTTTCTTAAATAAAAATATTATTTAAACATTTTTTTGCACTTTTTCCTTGCTAGGTATGATGCAAGCCACAGCTGGCTTCTTCACCTACTTTGTTATCCTGGCTGAAAACGGCTTCCTCCCCATGGACCTGCTGGGGATCAGAGTGCTGTGGGACGACAAATATGTAAATGACCTGGAAGACAGCTACGGACAGCAGTGGGTCAGTAATGCTCATGTTTCTAATAAACGCTGTGGTCATTTCACATTTTCAATACAAGAACAGAAGAGAAACATGTGCTAATTCAAATCTTTTTTAATGTTCTCTCCACCAGACATACGAGCGCAGAAAGATCGTAGAGTTCACGTGTCACACAGCTTTCTTCGCCAGTATTGTGGTTGTCCAGTGGGCCGATCTGATCATCTGTAAGACCAGGAGGAACTCCATCCTGCAGCAAGGAATGAAGTATGTACATATAAAGACATATTAAGTACAGACAGTGACTTCCAAACCTGTATTTACTCACTCAATAGATTCAAGCAGGGTACTTTTTTAAGTATAATTATAATTATTTTAGGCATCCATATATTCCTTTATAGCTTTAAAGGAATAGTTCAGGTGTTTTGAAGTGGGGTTGTATGAGGTGCTTATCTACAGTAGATGACGGTCGGCACGCCTCCAGTTTGGAGAAACAGACAGGAGTTACCGCATGGGAGCAAAGCAACGTACTGCTGTGGGCAGCAATGAAACGTATTTTAGATACCTAAAAGAAAGGCCCACCTAAAATAATCATTATCAGTTTAGAATATGACGTGAAACAGCTACACAGTCTATGTTTCCAACGGAGAACTGAAGCCGTTGTATCCATCTATGCTCTCGCCAAAGCCACCAGACTCCATTGAAAAAACAGTAATTTTACCTCTCAGAACACAGGGGCTGCTGGTCTGGTTTGTTTGTGCTATTGTGTGACTTTGGTGAATCATAGAACCCATTTTCATTCAATTATCTTGAGGTCAGAGGTCAAGGGACCCCTTTGAAAATGGCCATGACAGTTTTTCTGAGCCCACTACAATCTCCAAAAGATCGACTGTGTTAATGTGTTAAAGAAATGAGTTGTGCTACATTTTTAATGCGTCAACTTTGACAGTACCTCATACAACCCCACTTCAAAACACCGGAACCATCCCTTTAAGAGTTGTCGTTATAACATTAATCCCAGCGTGGGATGATCTCAGGTTAGTCAAAGTGAAATAGTTCTAACGGTGTTGATTCTTTGCTCTCACAGGAACCGTATCCTCATCTTCGGTCTGTTTGAGGAGACAGCTCTGGCTGCTTTCCTGTCCTACTGCCCGGGCATGGACGTCGCCCTCAGAATGTACCCTCTCAAGTGAGTAAAACCTTGTATACCTAAACTATGATTTTTCAATCAGGAATTCACACAAATTACAACTAAAACGGTCTCATTTTCCATGTTTTCTTTTCATGTATGCAGGCGAATTTATGAGCACAATATGCATTAAGTTTATCCCTAATACAGTCGTCCATGAAATCCTATTTTCTGTTCGTTTACTGCCCTGTTTTTTGTGCAGCCAGTGCTTTGACATTTTTTTGTGGATGAGGTTTAAGTCAGTGTTATTATATTATCTTGTTAAAAAGAGGTGGATATTATCTAAAGTGTCACCGGTAATTTCCACTTCAGAGGAGAGCAGAAGAGCTGCGTCTACTAATGAGATTGTTTGGCCAACAGAGACAAATAGAAAGTTACGTTAGGCTCGTTAGCTGAAATCTCCTCGTCTTCTTCTCCTCGTTATTGTTTTTGCGTCTCCTCCTTTATTCCTCGCCACCTTTTCATCTGCTCCTAGTCTCTTCAGACTCCTCACCCACCCACTCCCCTTTCTCTTCAGGTGACTGCTGATGTTTAACAAACCTCCTCCTCTCTGTCTGACACTCTTGTGTCTCTCTTCTGTCTGTCTCTATTTCTGTCTCGTCTGTGTTTGTTTTCTTCTTTCTTTACCTCTGAGGTTCTCTCTCTCTCAATTCATATTCAGATATGACATGGAAAGGGCAGAAATGTACAGTATTTACAGCGAAATATTGAATGAATTCAACTTATAACAATAATTTGATGGTTTTCTTTTGCTTTTTAGACACTCAAAAGTGAAATTAGATTAATAAGCATCATTTAAAATCTCAATGTGATGCTCAATCTCTGTGTCTGTGTACCTTAGGCCCTGTTGGTGGTTCTGTGCCTTCCCCTACTCCCTCCTCATCTTCCTGTACGATGAAGCCAGAAGATATATTCTCAGACGCAACCCAGGCGGTAAGACATTTACTCACTCTTCTTTTTGCTTCTTGAGGCTTTTGCATCACACGTTTGCCTCTGCTTTCTTTATTTTGAGGTGAATGTAGGGGGATGAGGAGGATGGATTATCACATTTGTGTCCAAAGAAAACCATGTGTCTTCAAATTCTGCAACTTTGAAGTGTTGCAAGGGCGATCACACATGCGCAAATTAGTATTCACCTCCCGTTCACTCCCATTCTGTGCAAGCAAAGGGGCGAAAAAACATTCGCATTTCCATTGAAATCTTGTAAAAAATTGAGATATCTAGTAATATTCTAGTATTAAAACGCCAGCCGTGCCACTTTCATCCTTTCATCCAAGGTGCTCGTTACTAAGCAACCAAAACCTGTGCGCTGCGATGACGATGATGATGATTAAGTTGCGGTAATTTAGCAGTATGCCTCACTGGCTAAAACCCACTTCATTGGTTTCCACCAAACTCAATTTTTTTACTAAATTTTTCAAGATATCTAGTATATTAAGATATTTACTGTTTTATGGATTTATTGTTTTAATATTTTTTTTTATTCCTGTAAACCACTTTGTGAATTGTGGTCTACGAAAGGTGCTATACTAAATAAATTATTAATAATGATATTTACTTATAATTATTACTTATTATTATATTATTATTATATCCTGCAAGCTAACAAATAGAAGTAATTCTGAATTTGTTAGTAGTTATGGCAAAGGTTTTTATTCCTCCTCTCGTTATGTAGAAACCTTCTGTAACGTCAGTCATGATATACAGTATGAGATTTAATACAGAGAGCAGAAGCAGTGGTGTGTTAGTGAATGATGTAGGTTAACAACATATGAGTGTTTAGTAGGAGCTGTGTGTGTGTGCATGTGTCCGTTATCGGTGCCACAACTGCGTCTCCACACAGACCAGTGAACTGTGGCAGATGGCAGGGCCCAGTGGGATTTCAACCCTCAACCCTGCCATTGTTAATGCCTCGTTCCACCCACGGAGCTGAGCACAACCTGCATGCAGAGCTTGGCTGGGATGCAGCTGTGTGTGTATGTGTGTGTGTGTGTGTGGGTCTGTTACATCTGAGTCCCGCAGCACAGATCAGTGAACATCGCATTGCCCATCCATGGTGAATAATGTCTCGAAAAAAACAAGTTAACTGACACGGTTTACATTTTTAGGATTTATTTGAACAAAGTTACTCAAACAACTGTTGACACTGCCCTCCGGATTACTGTGGAACCTGGGCTAAATTAGGTTTTAGACTTCAAAATTGGAAACCATCATTCCAGTCCAGTGATTTTTAGCTTTCTGTGAAAAACAGGTATTTATAGTGTTTCAGGCCTAAAAGCTCTGGGCTCAGTGGGGCCTGGCAAAACATGCTAAATAATAGCATCCACAGCTCGGAGTCACACTGACTTCTGATACAGTGTTAGGGGCCGTACACATGCTTTAATCCAAGGTGCCCAGGAGGTTGCGCTCCTGTCGCACCTGCCGTTACTAAGTTGCGGTAATTTAGCAGTAAAAGCCAAAACGAGGGCTGTCCCGAATATCATTTTTTGAAGCATTTGGTGAGAAATATGATTTGGGACAGCGCCGCTGCCGCACTACTGTACACGCCTCTACACACCTCTACACACCTCTACACACAACAAACAGCGATATCCGTCTGAGAATAACTAATAATAATTCATGTTGAATATGAATAATGTTGTGTTCCTTATTTAATTTTTATATTTATACATTATTATTGCCATTCGATTACTGATTTGGAGGTTGATTACCATGGCAACGGTCGAAGCTTTGAAGCAATCGGGTCAGCCCGAATCCAAAGAGAAATAGATTTCCAGCACGGTAAATCCCTCACAGTGGCTTTACTGCTCAATGTCTCTGTCAGTTTGGCTTCACTTTCAACTGGATGACGTGACATCCTCGATCAGGAGGGGTGAAGCAGTAAAATAGTCCGTGGGACGGATGGTAAAGCTCTGGGTAGTCCTGCACTAAAATGATTAACCTCTCCTCCATATTTACCCTCGACTGATATTTACAGAAGAAGGAAAAGATATCTGCCGTTGCTGCGTTCCAAAACTATTTTTATTTCGGCCTTTCGGCTGACCCGAATGCTTCGAAGCCTCGACCATTTCCATGGTAATCGACCTCCAAATAAGCATTCGAATGCTTTGTTTTATTATTTGTTTTTTAATATAAACGCAATAATAATGTATAAATTCCAAAATAGCCCATGAACTATGGAATAATCCCCCAACGTTATTCATAGTCATATTCAACATTAATTATATTACTTATTCCCAGACGGATATCGCTGTTAGTTGTGTGTAGCGGTGCGTTTGTAGTGCGGCAGCGGCACTGTCCCAGGCGTTGAAACTGGGGGAGATGAAGACATCTCGCGCTGCGAAGCTTCGAATACCTTCAAATATTTCTTAACGAAGCTTCGAAGCCCAAAAATGGTATTCGGTACAGCCCTACTTCTGCTGGAAATCCATTTCTCTTTGTTTTGACTTTGTTTAGTTTAGTCAGTGAGGCTTTTACTACTAAATTACCCCAACTTCATCATCATCATCGCAGTGTGCAGGTTTGGTTGCTTAGTAACGGCAGGTGCGACAGGAGCGCAACCTCCCGAGCACCTCGGATAAAAGCATGAAAGCGGCACGGGTGGCGTTTTCCACGCGTTTTAGACGCAGCATGTGAACGACCCCTAACACTGTATTGGAAGTCAGTGTGACTGATGTTTTGCCAGACCTCACTGAGCCCAGAGCTACATTTTATTTTTAGGCCTGAAACAAGGCCTGGATTTGAGGGGAACAAAAAAAACGCAGCATGTGAACGTCCCTTTATGTGATGCGTGCGTACATCTAATGATGCAATCCTTGTGTTGTTTGAGCTGCCGGGTCAGGTCAGAGCTCTCCTGTTATTGTCATATATACTGTTTGGCCTCAAGGATGATATCATCATCATCATCGTGACGAACTGTGAGACAAAGATGCCACAACCTCCACGTCCCCGCAGGACGCATCATCAAGAAAGTCTCGGCTCTAAATTCAGAATGCGTCTCGCTCACGCTCCACAATCCGGCCTTTTTCCTCTGAATCACTGTCAGCCAACATGAGGGATGATATCATCCTGCAGACGGAGAATTTAGACCCTAAATGTGAAGCGAAACATCCCTAACACTCCATCACTAATTCTGTCTCCTTTGGTTTCTAGGTTGGGTGGAGCAAGAGACGTACTACTGAGTCGACACCACACGGAGGACACAGTCAGTGTTTCATCGTTATTTACTGCCATGTTACATATTTGTCTGAGATGTCAGTCAGACCCCAAAAAACACAAAGCATGGATAAAATAAGAATATTTTGATGTATATGTCATTCACAATAAAACATTTCCGTACTATTGTACATTAAGGCTACTTTGGGATTTGTTTTTGTTTTTTGCATTCTGCTTCTCTGACATGTGGAGGCTGAAAACAGCATTTGGGGGATTTAATGCAGGATGTTGTTTCAAGGTTGAATAGATGTGTAGCAGTGAGTCAGGTCCGGTGACCCATGCAGTGGGATTATCCACCTCAACAGTTCCCTAAACTTCACTTCTGGAGTCACATTTGTTTAGAAGACGGGGCATGAATTTAAAATATAAATCAAATAAATCAAATGCACGTGTTAGATTTGCTGTGTGTACTCTTGACTAAAGTAAATAATTAGGGCTGTCAAAGTTAACGCCATAATAACGCCTTAACGCAAATTTGCTTTAACGCCATTCATTTCTTTAACACATTAATGCAATCGATCTTTCGGAGGTTGTAGTGGGCTCAGTTTTAAAGTTAGATTGAAGATATTGGTATCACATGTAACTAAAAAACCTGATGAATCCATCGGTACCAACCATGTCAGACTAGATGTATATCTAGACAATATCTGTCATTGTTTTGTGTTAATTGATTTCCAGTAATAAATATATACACACATTTGCACAAAGCAGCATATTTTTCCACTCCCATGTTGATAAGAGGATTAAATAGTTGACAAATCTCCCTTTAAAGGGACTGTTTGTAAGAATCAGAAATTGGTTGTAACAGCGACACCTGTGGCCGTTAAGTCAACGAAAGTCAGCGTCCCGTTGCTCGCGCTCGCCCGTGTGCACGCGCTACTTGATTGTGAGCGAGCATCCGTCAAAACAGTGGGGCGACACACATCAGCTAAAACCACCACATCACTCTATAGTGACCGACCCGGATTGATTTATACGTGTAAGAATTTACAAACAGTCCCTTTAAGGTACATTTTGAACTGATAAAAAATGTGCGATCAATTGTGATTAACTATGGACAATCATGCGATTAAACTAACCGATCGAGGCAGCGGTAGACCAGCAACATCTGTGTTCTACGAGGTGAAATGACTGTTTTTTTCAATGGAGTCTGGTGGTGACAAATCTCCCTTTCTGGTACATTTTGAACAGATAAAAAACGATTGATTTGCGATTAAATATTTGATAGATTGACAGCCCTATAAATACCTGATCATCACATTGAAATAGGTTAATTTTCTGTTGATTAACTCATCGTTGTTGCCTTTTTTAATCTTTATTTTCCCAGGATTTTATCGTTACCTACCAGATATTAAAGGAAAGCATGTCAGAGCAGTGCATGTGTGTCCATTATCTCAAGAGCCAGTGTGCCACAATGGTGTTTGCAATGCTCAGTTGACCGTTAATGCAAAGAGGCCCTCAGTGAAAATGAACTGAGCCCACTCTAGTGCCATCTACTCGGTGTTTACCCCGCTCATTATGAACGCCCCCTTCTCCCTCAACCCCTCTGATGTGTGTGTGTGTACACAGTATCATCATACCAACCTGGTCACACATGGCCTGCTTCACACACACACTTAGGAAACACTCAGAGCTCAGAATATTGGCAAAATAGTGAAAAATTCAGGTGATTTCTTTTACAGCAGAGGGTGCTAGTGTGAGACAGACAGCGAGAGTGTGCAGACAAAAGGATGGAGGGATGTGGAGAAAAGAGTGGAGATGATGCACAGCGAGGAAAGCGAATCAATGCAACGAAGAGGAAGGAAGAGAGTCGGAGCGACAGATATTGGCGTTTTTGTGGCGCACATTTTTCAATCATCTTGTTATGATTTGTTAATATTTCTTTCTGATGAATTGTCATGAGGATAATAATCCAGCTGAGATGAAATGAAAGAAAGAGGTAGCAGACAGACACTATTATCATACCTTCATCCTTCGTTCACAAGCAGGGCCCCTGAACGTGCCTGTTGCTATAGCAACCCATTTGAGAGCTCTCTCTCTCTTTCTCTCTCCAACATCTAAATAAAATCTGGGCTATTTATAGCGCAGCACTGGTAACACGCGAGCCACACCGATCGCACATGCATGGATGTGAATCACCAAAACAAACTCACTATATATACTGTATATACATGCACCTACACATGCACGTGTTCACATTTGCACACACACACTCCTCCACACTGCCAGGGCTGCTGCTGTGTCCATCTGTGCATGAAGTCCACCTGTGGTTTAGTTTGTTTACTTGTACTTTTTGTAAGAAAAGAGGTTAAATAGGTGGAAGAAGAGATGAAATCTTGCCGTCGCTGTTTGATCTGTCTCGGGTTTATCTTGTCAGCTGGTGCAGAGTGCTCTCCAGGCCAGCTGATAAGGTCTATTAGAATAGACAGGGAGCTTGACAGTGAGTGACAGAGTCTACCTATCAGGGTACAATAGCACTCCAGTGGCGGTGCCCGCCTGGCTCTACTTCATGGTTGAAGAGGTTGCTTTCAAATCTATTACAGCCTGCTGGTTAAAGCTGCCATTAGAAACGTGGGGTTTTTCTTTTTACTGTCGCTTTAGAATATATCAAATATGAAGCAAAGTCTGTTGAGTGTTGTTGTTGTGAGACAACGGGGTTGATGGAGTTTGGCTAACAATGCCAGGTACTAGGTGGGCCAAATATTGCAAAACAACTGGGAAAAAGAGAGAGGACTTAAAGATCTGATTCGCCCTCAAGTAATGATGTGTGATAAATGAGCACATCACGCCCATCTGGTGAAATGCAAAAATTCAATTAAATGTTCAAATTCTTAACACAATCAACACAATTAAGTTAACAAAAAATGTAAAGTTACAAGCTGAAAATTGATGCAAAAATGATGCGAAACTTTCAACTATAAGTTGCTTCTTTTGGTTTCTATAGACCTGTTTGCTTGTTTCTCTCACAAAATCTGCCAGCTCTGCTGCAGGTGAGGCCGACTCTTCTGTTCGTACATACAAAAAGTGTCTGAATGTGTCTGGTTTCAGGTGTGGATCCAGGGATGAAAGAAAGAATCTCTCATTTGTGTTGCAGGATGAAAGAGCTCCTGGAACAGATGCAAACTGCTGTTGCTGGGGTACAGAGCAGCTAAACATGCTAGCATGGCTGTCATATGATAATCAATAGGGGTCTCTCCATGCAGAGAGGCCGCCCCCCCACCTTTACCTCCTACAGCTTCCATCTCCGCCCGGGGCGTCAGAGGTCACGGAGCATCCTGGAGCGATAGCAGGGATTTGCAGCCTAGTAACTCCACTATTCAAGGGGGGAATACTTTCAGGGGGCCCCCAGAGCTAAAGGGGGGGCCCGTGTATTAATGTGTGCATTGATAGCACGATGATGGAAGTGTTACGCAGTTCAATCTGCAGCTCTGGATTTAGAAAGCAGAGGGTTCAGAAGTTGGCTGCCTCGCTATCAGCACACGACAAACTTGTCAAAGCAGCAGGAGAGAGGAGGTGTCTGCGAACCCAGCTGTTAAACCGGGTGAGATATGGATGAATCACTAGTGTGTGTGTGTGTGTGTGTGTGTGTGGCAGGGTAAGGTGGGGCCTATTCCTACAGTAGAGCAGTACAGTAATAAAGCACATTTTGAGAATATTTGTTGGCACTTGTTTAAACTGCACAAAAATTAACGTTTAAAAACTACAATTTGCTGTTTTATATACATGGGGTTTATGTGCCAAACTACTTCCTGGCTGCGAGCAGTTGCCAGGCAACCAGACTGTAGGAAGAATTGTTGGCAAAATGTAATTTTTATACTTTTATTAAACCTGTTAATTGGTGCGTTTTAGAGGTGCTGGACCGAGCCTGGCTATCTTTTCCCACCCGTTTCCAGTGTTTGTGCTAAGCTAAGCTAACCGGTAGTATACTTTAACAGCTGTTTTGTGTGCATGTGTGTGTATTGTGAGAAAATATTATTTCTCTCAAGTTATTGCATCATTTTGTTTATTTTTTTCCCCATTATCATTCCTGTAATATCATCACAGTTATTGATAATGTAGTGTGTTATATGTATTCCTATCAGTGTATATTAGTGCCCATCCATCCACGGTGAAAGATGTATGCTCTCTCTCTCAGTGTGTGTGTGTGTGTGTGCATGTGTGTATTGTGGGAAAATATTATTTCTCTCAAGTTGTTGCATCATTTTGTTTATTTTTTTCCATCATAGTTATTGATAATGTGTGTTATATGTATTCCTATCAGTGTATATGTGAATGATGTGTGCTCTCTCTCTCTGTGTGTGTGTGTGTGTGTGTGTGTGTGTTGCATGACCAACCCGCCCAGTAAATGGAGGAAAGCCCCGCCTTCCATCCGTGGGGTTACCACGGCAACCGGTGGTGACGTCACAATGGACGGAACGCCGTGTATAAGTAGTGGAGGGTCTGCCGCGGCGGTTCGCGAGCTCGGATGTGCGTTCCGGAGGAGTGACACGTGCTTGAAGATTATAAAAAAAACATTAAAAAAAAGAAAAAAATAATAATAACGGACACATCCATCCAAGGAGTTTGAATCTTTTTTTTTAACTGTACATAATTTTTAAACGTGGATTTTGTGTTTGTGAACTTTTAACTGGGAAGAATTAAGTGAACATCTTCGCCACCATGGGAAGAGGAGTAAGTAGAGCTTTCATTCAGTAATATTCTTCATTTTGAGTTAAAAATATCATATTTAAAAGTTGGTCATTCAAACAAGTGGTTGAGCTGCTGTGGTGAGGAGCAGCTGGAGGATCAACATGTGGAACATAAACCTCCTGTTTCTCTCCAACATGAGGCTACTTTACTAGGACTTCCGTGTTTTCAGACACTAAAACACAGGTCATGTCACTCTGTCATGTTGCTGGGAAGTGTTGAGAAACAAGTTTCCATCGTCACAAAGATGCTTCTGAACGGCTCTGTGTTCGGTTACATAACCGGGATGAACTCAAACGGCTGCACTGTTAAAGTTTCACTAGCAAACGGAATTAACGGTACAGCCGTTAGAAGCCGTTAGAAGTGAGAAGCTACAGCCGTTAGAAGTGAGAAGCTACAGCCGTTAGAAGCCGTTAGAAGTGAGCAGTTACAGCCGTGAGAAATGAGCAGTTACAGCCGTTAGAAGCCGTTAGAAGTGAGAAGCTACAGCCGTTAGAAGCCGTTAGAAGTGAGCAGCTACAGCCGTTAGAAGCCGTTAGAAGTGATGAGAAGCTACAGCTAATTCAGTGAGAATTCTCAGTGAGAACATAACGGTTATGTTAGAAGTGAGGAAATAACGGGTTATTATGGGCTGTTTTGCTCCACTTTGAGTCTGAAAATTAGTTTAAATGTATTCTTAATGCGTGTGTGTTTTGTGTTCATTCCAGCTCACTGTTCTATGAGGTAGTTTGACCGTCCCTCTCCTCTCAGGAGAACAACTGCACTTTCAAACATTTAGCTTCTTAATTGTGCACTTTTTCCTGAGCAGCAGTGTATTCTGGGTAAAATGGTTTAACAGTGGGAGGCATGTGTTTAAAAAGTCCAACCCACGTTTCTGCTCTGCTTGGAGCTCTGTGACTTATTGTCTTATCTTTAAATCACATCTGCACACCTTTTAGGAAAGGAGCTGCTTTTTTAGGCTGACATACTTTCTCTCTAGGATGCAAATTCAAACAATGCATTGTGGGAAATAAGATAAGATAAGATGAACCTTTTATTAATCCCTGGAGGGGAATTCAGGTGTCAAAGCAGCAACATCAGCAAACGGAGTGAAACACAGGACCTCTCCTGTGTTTCACTCCGTACACGTAAAGGTACACAAAAACTATAAAAACAATAACAGAGATATAAAAGATACCGAGTGAATGGGTGAACATAGTGTGTGCAGTCCGTCAATAAATAAATGTAATGCGTACATATGTGCAGTCTCTAAAGGTATATAGGATGTTTAAATGATCCTAGTTGCAGAATTTAAAGCATGTAAAAAGGTGTTTATGTTTGCTGCCATTGAAGCTTGGAAATCTGCACCAACTAGCAGTAATCCAGCATTGACAGATTATTGATCTTGCTATTAGATCATACCACATAACAATAAACTTGCAAGCTTCAGGGTTGTTTTTTTAGTTTTGTGCTGTCAAATCTGTCATCCACATGCCTTTTTTTTGTCATGTTATTGACTATAAAGCGCCATTATTTCCACTGCTAGTATGACACTTTGACAAGAGGCATCCTGTCCAAAAAATGCTGATGATTTCGACCCGTGATTTACCAGCTGCCTTTCTGTTGTTGTTCTCCACACAACTTGAACTGTACGGGATGAAACTGAGCCCCCTGTTGTATGAAATCTCAGTAGTCGCCACACCCTGCCATGCTGCGCAACAGAACCACTCATTATGGATTCAGCCTGCGAAGGGATGGAGAGGAGGAGATGGAGATAGAGAGGGAGAGAAAGATGGGGATCTGGCGGGAGATGGGAAGCAGAATGGCTCATTCAGCCTCTTCCTCCTTTCTTCCTCCTATCTTTGCTCTCTCTTTCTCTTGGCTGATTTTCTTTTCCTCCCATATGTGATGAAATCCATGCCCTGCCCCCATCCAGCCCCCCCCCCCCCCCCCCCCCCCCCCATTGTGCCTTCCTGCCCCCCCCTCCAGTGCTCCCCTCCTCTCCTCTCCTCCAATACATTCACTGCTGGCACAGACAAATGGCTAAACTTGGATGAGATGATCGCCACCAGAGCAGAGAGAGGTGGAGGTGGAGGGTGGAGGATGGGAAGTTGTTGTGATGGAGAAGAATCAGGGCAGTGAGAGAGGGAGCACAGGTATGAGGAGAGTCGGTAGATTTTCGGGTTTCGGACACGCACGTCCCGCTCATTTCAAATCAGAGATTACCCTTTTGCTGCCCTTTTCGGTGTTTGCTCGTCACATTGGCAGCACAGTGCAACAAACAGAGAGAGTGAGCTGAGAGGAGCTGAGAGGAGGGATTGATTGCTTCAGAGAGGGAGGTGGTGGTGGTGGTGGTGGGGGTGATATTAGGGGGAGCCAAGAGGCACCAGTTGCCGCATTGCCACCGTCGAGCAACTTGGCTCCCAGACATGATAGAGAGGAGGGAGGAAAGAGGCCGGGTGGGGCTGGAAACTGACAGTTCTAAAGTGTAATATTAATCATTTACTCTGATGAATTAAGGGACTCTTTGAAAGGGGAGCAGGTCATTTGTCTATATTTGAGTGGATAATTTATCTTTTTTGAAGATTTCTAACTTTTAAATAAATATTCGAGCTGTAACCATTAATCCATTAGTTGTCAACTATTAAGTTAATCGCCAACTATTTTGATAATCGATTAATCGGTTGAAGTAAATGTGTAAGAAAAAAAGTCTAAATTCTCTCATTCCAGCTTCTTAAATGTGAATATTTTCTGGGTTCTTTCCTTGTCTATGACAGTAAACTGAATATCTCTGGGTTTTTGACAAAACAAGACATTTGATGACATCATCTTGGGCTTTTTTTCACCATTTTTTTACATTTTATAGACCAAACAACTAATCGATTAATCGCGAAAATAATCAACAATGAAAATCATCATTAGTTGCAGCCCTAAAACATATAAACCTGTCACCTATCCTAACCTAATGCAGTCTGACTGGTTAACTGGGCAGAAAGCTGTCCAACTCCCAGAAGACTGATAGGGGGAATCCAGCTGAATATTTCATAATCTCACCTGATTCAACCTTTTCTACTCTTTGTTGAATCATTATACTGAATTATTAAGTCGGCAGCAATTTAAAAAGCATATTTCATCCCAGAATGGTTACTTTGGGAGTAAAAATCGACTACTTTTGCAGCTCTGTAGATCATCATCATCGTCTTATAGGTAGGGCTTCAACTAACGGTTGTTTTAATCGTCAATTATTTTTTCTATTAGTTGTTTGGTCTATAAAATGTCAGAAAATGTTGATGAAAGCCCAAGATGACATCCTCAAATGTCTTGTTTTTATCCACAACTCAAAGATGTTCAGTTTACTGACATAGAGGAGGAAAGAAACCAGAAAATATGTCAGTCTGGTGTCGCCTTGAAGGGGTTCATTTCACAACAGTGACCCGCTAGCTGTACATTATCCTTTAGAAATCAATAATTTCACACAAAGACAGTCCAGGAGAGTGCGACATCAGAACTGTTCCCGTAGCAACGGCCTGTTATGTATATAGCAACGGCCTGTTATTTCTTTATAGCAGACCAAAGGCCGCGATTTGACCAATCCGAATTGAGTATTCAACAAAGCCGTGTAATAATCACATTTAAGAAGCTGCAATCGGAGAATTTTGCCACTTGTTTCCCTTTTCTTAAAAGAAATTACTGGATTA